>NW_004524713.1:757776-762613 GCF_000260255.1 Octodon degus | reverse complement strand
AGAGAGAGAGAGAGAGAGAGAGAGAGAGAGAGAGAGAGGAGATAGATCTTTCTGAAAAATAAAAGGATCAAGAGATGGAGAGAAAGAGAGGAAAGAGGGGAGAGGATGAGAACAGAATTAAAATACCAGCTCCACACATGGTAAGTAATCATTACATACTGCACACATGAACTAATATAGTTTTTTTTTTTAAAAAAAAGCATTTACAACTAAAAATATAAATAAATTGAATCATGCTGATTCTTTTTATCCCTGCTCCATAACTATTGCCAGCAGTACCTGACACACAGTAGGTATCAATTTAAAACAATTAAGAAACGTAAACACATCATTAGTTCTAATTCTGGCTTTGGCTGTGCTATCCAAATAGTACTCTACATTCCTGTGGGATAAAAGCCCTAGAAGAGAGTGGGAAATAGGAGAGTGAGACAAAGGTGATGCATATAAAGTCATTAGTTATTACCATCTGTCTGGCAGTTCTAGGCCAAGCTCTTTAGCTACACCCTGGTCTGCCACTGTTGTTCCTGAAGTAACCCAACCTGGCTTAGTTCCTGAAGCCCTTGCTTTGCCTTTGGTGGCACTTGATATCTGACTGGTTTAATCTTCCTCACTCTGCAAGGCATCTAAAGAATGCTCTCTGAATTCCACACCCCTTATCCCTGGCTAACTTCTATGAGTATAGAAAGGACTTCTGTTCAGGGAAGTCCTCAAAGGCTGTGCCTCTGGGCTGTGTGCACAGAACACCTGGTCTTGGGCAGGAAAACTGGGATTCTCACTGCAGGCCCAAACTACCAAAGTGAATGTGATGAAAAGATAGGGGGTTTGCTGTTGGAAGCAAACCAGTGCTGTCTGCAGCCAAGGATGGTGATCCAGGTCTAAAACCAAGACTTGTACAGGCACAGACCGTGTCATTAACACTAGCAGAAAGAATGAAAAGCCACCACTGTCAAGAAGATTAGAAGTTCAGGAGTCCAAGAAGACAGGCAGATAAGTCCATCATGGGAAACAAGAGAAAGAGATCAATGGAAGTTCAGAGTGAGCTAAGATTGCAGTCCCAGTGGCTGGAAAAGAGTGAGGCTAAGGCTGAGCCTACTGGCCCTAAGGGCTGAAAGCTGCGTATTAGCAATCATAATCCCATTTAGCATGCTCCTGTGGACAGGGATGAGACCTCAGAATGTGGTATGTTGTGTGCCTGCTCAAGTTTCTAGAATTCTAGAGCATGAAGGAGTTCTTTGAGTTTAGCTAGTTTGGTTTTGTTTGTTTCTAAATGAAAAACCAGAAGGGCTAGAATTCTCGTCTACTGAGTCAGTGTTCTTTCTGTTCCTCTGTTCACATTTATGGCCACAGAGCCAGCCCTGTTTCTGTTGCACAGGTACCATAGCCCCAGCACAGGTTCCTAACCCTGATGTGATCTCGTTTCCATAAATGTTACTCTACTGAAAATGCAATCAACGTTTAAATAATATCTACATGTGTTAATAGGGTTGGTTCCATGTTAAATGCTTCATTTCGTAAGTATTTAATGAGTAATTTTAGGTGTCAATTTGCCAGAGCCAGGGATGCCCAGGTATTTAGTCAAACATCATTTGGGGTGTTTCTGTGAGGGTGTTTGGAGGTGAGATTAACTTTTTAAACTTGTAGGCTGAGGAAGACAAATTGCCCTCTTGTAAGTGGGCCAGCCTCTTTCAATCAGCTGAAGGCCTGAATGGAACAATAGATTGACCCTCCCTTGAGGAAGAAGTTCTGCTTGCCTGCATTCAAAGGCAGGCATCATTCTTAGTCCTTCTGTAGCAGACTACTTGTCTTTAGACTCAAGCTGGGACATTGGCTTTGCAGATAATAGTTGACTATGACAGCCTCCATAATTCTGAGGCAGTCCTTTATAATAAACGTGTGTGTGTGTGTGTGTGTGTGTGTGTGTGTGTGTGAATAATAACAGAACAAAAAGTCAGGGCAGAATTGCAAGTATCTCATGTTGGAATAATTCCTTGGGAAAGGGCTGGCAAAATGGACCTAAATCTAGTAGGACAAAATACAGTGTGGAACAGTGTTCAGTAACCAGGTTTTTGAATTCCAGACTATAGCCTCAGTTTTCTTCTATTTGTTATAATCTTTCCATCTGAATCATCCCAAAAAGAGACTGCTGTCTTTGTTATTTCTTCTCTTCACCTGGGGCACTTGGGAGAGTGGGAGACCAGGCAGACTTTTTTCCCCATAATTTTATTGAGAAACAAATAGCAATGAGACAGTTTCAAATCAAATTGGTAGGACAGTTTCAATAATTAGCACATCGCATACTCATTTCTTAGTGGTTATTTGCTGTACAAGATGCAGACATGATATCCTATTTACAAACACTATTACAACAAATCCCTCTATTCATTAAGAGAATGTAACTATATATCCTAACAATTTTGAATACACAGATATAAAATACACACTCATCTGTATCCCCTTTTTTGTTTAGTTCCGTCATTTGAATATTATAGATGTGTTAACTCAGCAAAATACTTTAAAAGAGTCCAGTAATCCATAATAGTATTGGGTCTTCTGCTTGACTGGCAGTGTCAGAAATTGTTGACCTGAGTCCCCTACGGCTCAACATAACAGCATGGCTTTACCTCTTCTACTTCATTTTTATACTTTTCTGCTGGATGGTTAAGACCAAGGTAAAGCAAGACCTATGCAACAAGAGTTGTAGCTTTTGGATCTGATAAGGTCAGTCAAATCCCCTCAGGATTTACCCTGAAACCCTGTACCACAGTTTGTAGATCCTTTGTCAGTGTCAGCCATGTAGGTGAGTCACGGCCATTGCTTGGCCAGTGTGCTCTCTGTGAAAGCCTGAGAGAATGTTTTCTCTCCATGTGACTCTCCTTAGGCACACTCTACATCATCGATCCCTTTCTTCTTTGGCCCCATAATCTCCTTGATCAGAAAATTTGGGAAACTACTGAGTTTCATGACGTTACAGTACAAGATCTCATATGCCCTGAATCTTAATTGACCTTGGAAGGCTAGAGCCAAAATGTTGGCCAGGCAGACATTTTATTCAACTCCTGCTTGCTTTAGAACAAGACCTACAGCTAGGCAGAGGCTGCTGTGAGAGCAGGCGGAAGGAGGAGCGTGGTGTGAGTCCAGTTCAGAATCAGGCTGAGGAAACAAAAACAAACAAACAGGTTCTGCATACAGTAGGTTTTCACAAAATGTATTTTTCAGTTTGGTCAATTTCAGTAAAATGTACAGGAAAATGGCACAGGTAACTTAATTTCTATCACTTTGTCTAAAATGTACACGGACCGCTGGGTGTTGGGTGCACACCTGTAATCCCAGCACTCTGGAGGTAGAGGCAGAAAGATCACTGTGATTGCAAGGCCATCTTGGGCTACATAGGGCACTCAAGGCCAGCCTGAGCTGCATGGTGAGGCCCTGTCTCAGAATAAATAAATAAAATACATTCAACTAAATTTTGTTGGAAATTGAATAAATGAGGGGTGGGGGATAACAAAGAAGAAAAGCAGGCCCAGCCAGTCCTGTGGAGTTGATAGTCTTACTGAGGGTCAGAAGAATGAAAATAATAATTTTTTAGTTACTTAACAAAACCAATTATTCCATTATTAAAATTCTTCTTGAATACTATGTAGGGGCTATCATCTATCTTTAACCAGCCATGACTGTTAATTGTTAGTAAGTACTCCATCCATAAGTAAGGCGTCACTGCTGGTACAGTTGCTGTCTTTGTTAGACTGAACAAGGAAAAAGAAATTATGTTAAGTCAGTGACCCAAGGATAAGGTTCTCCCTAGTAACAGAACTGAGATTTGAACTTTTGGCTGGACCAAGTGACCTGACCTTTTGGCAATGATGCTATCCATCTTTCTGAGTTAGTATTACTGCTTCACACATCTATCTTTTCCTCTGAGTAGAATAAGCATAGGGCTGGCCAGGTAGCTCAGTGCCTGCAGACTTTAGTTGAATTAAAGTGCCTGCTTAGGCAGGTTCAGAGACTGGAGTTCGATCCCTGGCATGCCATGCTGGCCCCACCCCCAGGGCACACTGAGACAGTGACTGAGACCAGGCGTGGTGGCATGTGCCTGTAATCCCAGTACTTGGGAGGCTGAAAACAGGAGGATCACTAGGAGTCTGATCCGTGTAGTGAGACCCTGGAGACCCTGTACTAATTACATAATAAATAAATAAACAAAATAAGCACCCTAAGAGGAAAGCTATCATTCATTTTTATCTTTGTTCCTCCAAAACTTCACACCATACTTGGCATGAGGTATGTGAAGCAATTCCTTGTGGAGTAGAATAGAGAAAATAAAAGCTAGAGAAGTGAGGCAGCAGAGAATAGCCCTTCCTGGGAGTAGCCTTTTTGCTTAACAGCAAGGAATATGTCAAAGCAATGATTAATTCTCCTCTGGAATTATCCCCCCGTGTACTTAAAGTAATGAATTGTTATCAGCCTAAAGAAAACAATACTGTGATAATCTATTGAAGCTCAGATAATGTGCTGTGGTTTGGGGCCAATATGCTGTCCTAAGGCAGAGCCAAGAGCTGTCCGGTCTCTAGGGCCTTTTCAGATATCTATGCATCGGGAAGCGATGGATAAAAGCCCAAAATCGAGCGTAGTGTAAGCACTAGTTTGGTAAAGGGGGCTTCTTGAGAGCCCTTGGGGCCTGTGACACCACCCCATCCAGACGGAGGGCAGGGCTATGCGCTGGCTCTGGATTGGACCTGTCTGTTTATTGTGGACCAAAGGAGGTGCATATGTATTTGGAGATGGATATGCCTGATTTTTTTTTTTTTTTTTTTTTTTTTTTTTTTTTTTTTTTTTTTTT
>NW_004524713.1:752016-753195 GCF_000260255.1 Octodon degus | reverse complement strand
GTAGGGGCTTCAGCATCTTCTAATCTATTCCATTGATCCTCAGGTCTATTTTGTTGCCAGTACCATGCCGATTTTATCACAGTAGCCTTGTAGTATAATTTCAAGTCAGGAATTGTACTGTCTCCTGCCTTGTCTTTGTTGCCTAGGATTGCCTTTGCTATTCTAGGTCTTTTCTGGTACCAAATCAATTTAAGAACATTTTCTCTAGGTCTGTGAGGTATGTTGGTGTTAGTTTGATAGGGATTACATTAAATCTGTACAGCAGTTTTCGAGCACAGCCATCTTGACAATGTTGGTTCTTCCTATCCAGGAGCATGGGATATCTTTCCATTTTCTGAAATCCTCTATGATCTCTTTTTTAAGAATACTGTAATGTTTCTTGGAAAGACCTTTGTCTTCTTTAGTGAGATTAATTCCAAGGTATTTCATTTTCCTCGGTGCTATTATAAAAGGTATTGTTTGTATAATTTCCCTCTCAGTGTGTTATTTGTTTAGAGGAATGCTATTAACTTTTGGGTATTGACTTTCTACCCTGCTATGATACTGAATTTCTGTATTCATTCTAGTAGCTTCTTGGTGGAGTTTTTTGGGTCTTCCAAGTAAAGTATCATGTCATCTTCAAATAATGATAATTTAACTTCTTCTTTACCTGTTCTTATTCCTTTTCTTTCTCTTGTCTAATGGCTCTAGCTAATGATTCCAGAACTATATTGAATAGGAGTGATAACAGAGGACATCCTTGTCTTTTACCAGATCTAAGAGTAAAAGATTTCAGGTTTTCCCCATTTAGAATTATGTTAGCCATTGAGTTTTCATAAATGGATTTTATCAAATTGAAGTAGAGTCCATCTATTCCAATTTTCTGTAGGACTTTGAACATGAATGAGTGTTGGACTTTGTCAAAAGACTTTTCTACATCAATGGAGATGATCATGTGTTTTGTTTTTTACTGTATTGATATAGTGTATTACATTAATAGATTTTCAAATATTGAACCATCCTTGCATCTCTGGGATGAAGCCTACCTGGTCATGGTGTATGATCTTCTTGATGATTTGCTGTATTCTATTTGCTAGGATTTTATTGAGGATTTTGGCATCAATGCTCATGAGGGAGATAGGCCCATAGATCTCTTTCTTAGCTGCGTCTTTCCCTGGTTTTGGTATCAGTATAATACTT
>NW_004524713.1:736800-751916 GCF_000260255.1 Octodon degus | reverse complement strand
TGCCTTCAGGGCACTTTTGCATGGCTGGAGTGTTGTGGGGATCGAACTACAGCAAACTGAGGCTGCCAGCATTGTGGAAGCAGCCACTTAAAGAACGGAGCTAGGGCTGGGCCCCCAATATGCCTGACTTTTGAGGGTATATTTGTAAAGTAAGAAGGAGAAAGCCTCACTGGAAATCAGAATTCTATTCCTGTTTGCATAAATATGTGACCTAGCTTCTCAGGGTCTCGGTGTTCCTGTCTACGGACTGAAGATTGTCATAACATCCTTGTCTACCTCTTGAACATTGCTTTGTAAGACTCAAATGAGGTGATCTGCATAAAAATGGCTGCAAATGAACAAAATGTTATGTGAGTGTGTTCATGGCACCGTTGAGCATAAATTAATGTGGTATGAAGACCGCAGGTGTTAAGGAATGTCACTTCATATTTCTGTCACTCCACCACTTGATGGAATAGAGGTTGCATACTTAAACCTGCCTGGGTTTCAGTTTCCTCACCACTGTCTGTCTCACAGATTGCTGAGAAAAATTAATGCTATGTATTGCAGGGGCTGAGTATACAGTATATCCTCAGAACGCGGAGAGTAGTTTGTGATCTTAATTTTTGTGTCCTGCCTCCGCCACTCGAATATGAGCCTCATGGTGGCAGAAGTGGTGTCATGTTGACCTTTGCAAATGATTTTAGTACATTGCCTTAGGAATTCAGAGAGATAGCAGATAATCATGGTATTAGTAGAGGATGATCCCAGGATAACCGTAAATCAAAAAAGAGTAACTATTAATTTTAATTTTTTTCCAATTCCATTTGTATTTTTATCTTGTCCTATGCTTTGAAAACATTGTCTCTACAAATATGCTGAAAAGGGAGGTAGTTCCTGATCCTTGGATATATTCATATTTTGATTCCTTTAGTGGATAAATAGTTACAGGTGGCCCACCTAGTCTCTAGTTTAGGTGATAGATTTTATACCAAGTCTCTGGCCTTGGTGGAGAGATAAGGAGTAAATGAGGCTTCAGGGAGTGGGAGAGCCTGCACTATGCAGGTGGCTTTCTGGGGAAAAAAGAAGCAATGCCTACCACATTCCTGATTACACTATCCTAAGAAATGGGGCAGGTTTGGCGTAGCATGTGGTGCTGGGGATGGAACAGCATGTGGTCCCTGAGCTTGCATAAGCTTGCCTAAGCAGGCACTTTAGTCCACTGATCTATCTCACCAGCCCTTTAGTCTGAGTTTCAAATGTCCCCAAAAACTCATGTGCTGAAGTCGTGGTCTCCACCTGAGGGCACTATTGGAGGAGGTGGAATTCTAGGATCCTGGAGCCAGGTGGAGGAAATAGGTCATTGGAGGCTGTCCTTGAAGAGTATGGGACCCTGGCGCTTTCCTAGGAAATGGGAAGTAGAGGTGGAAGACAAAGAAAGCTGGTATTTACACATCCTTTTAAGCAAATGTAGGTACTGTCAATGTTCAGATTAATAAGGCAGAGCACGTACACCCCAAGGTAGAGGCAATAGTCTTTCTTTACACTGCTGGTGGCCAGACTGGCACAGTGCATGTGGTCTCAGTCTTAAATGTCCCCCAAAACTCATGTGTTCAAGTCGTGGTCTCCACCTGAGGGCACTGTTAAAGAAGGTGGAATTCTAGGATACTGCACCCAGGTAGAGGAGATGGGTCACTGGAGGCTGCCCTTGAAGAGTATGGGACCCAGCCCCCTTCCTCTCTTTTTGCCTCCTGGCCACTGCAAAGTGAGTGGCTTTGCCCCACCGCACTCCCTGCCATCATCTTGTCTTGTTCTGGGTCCAGTTTGAGTGATGGAGAGTGCCTGGAGCCCACCAAGAAGAGCCCTGTGATTCTGCTCAGGATTCCCGTATCTCCTGAGGGCAATCTGAAACTGTGATTTTTTTTTTTAATGTAGTTGGTACCGAATCTCACTGTGCAGCTTGGACTCTTACTGATCCTCCTGTCTCAGCCTCCCCAGCACTGGGATTACAGGTGTGTGCCACGATGCCAGTCTCAGTGGCCAGCTCATCATTCCTGGGGGCAGGGCTGGCACAGCATGTGGTGTCAGGGATTTAACCCTGGTCCCTGCGCTTGCCTAAGCTGGTGCTTAATCCACTGAGCTATCTCACCAGCTCTATGAATTGACTTTAATAAGAAAAAAAATAATTACTGGATTTCCTTTCTAGAACTATCATTCTGGCTCAGGGTTGAAAGCTGGAATGGAGGAGGAAACCAAAGCTGCTGTCTTAGAAATGGTTGAGACACCAAGACTAGTTTTTAATGTTAAACTAAATTAGAAGTCTGAAAAATATAATCCAAACACTGGTAGGCAAGATCTTTTATATTTGAGGCTCTGGAATTTTAATATTTTCTATTATTGTGTTCTGGTACCCAACACTTTCTTTCAGACCCTAAGGAAGCAGGTGGGGCTCTGCCACTGCCCATAGCTGACCATTCTTCTTTTCCCAAGACATAAGCAAGGTGCCAAGCCTTGGGCAGAGCTGTGCTAAATGAGAACAAGGTGGAGATGTGCGTGGGTTCATTTGTTAATGGAAGCCATTGGATTCACTTTTCAAAACAAAGGGAAAGATTGATATCAGTGTGCTCAACTGCTGTCGGAAAACCCAATCTTTACAGCTTGCACAGTCCTGCAGGGGAGCAAAGCCTTTTGGAAAATCTTGGCTATGTGCCTCCTGATGTGCTAGTCATTACAATTCCAAAAGTCTGATAGTGTGCTTAAGAATGCGGATTCTATGGCCAGCCACTCAAATCGAATGCAAGTGCTAGTACTTTCTCATTGCTTTGGGCAAGTCATTTAACTCACGTCAGAGAGTTCTTGTGAAAATAAAATGAAAGCACGCAGCTAAAGTGTTTGCCTCTTAATGAGCACACACAGTGTGTAATTATAGCAGTAGTAGTTGAGTACAGTGGTGGCTATGCTCATGAATGTGGTGGCACATGGGACATTGGCGGCAGCAATGGTTGCAGCTATGGTAGAGCTGGTGGCAGTGACTGTAGCAGTAAAGGTGGCAGGGCTTCTGTTGGTTAGAGTTACAGTTATGGAGGCAGTTGGACTGGTGGTAGGACTGTTGATAGCAGTGGCTGTGGCAATGGTGATACCAGTGTTCCTGCAGTTTGGTGATTAAGGGCACTAATACCAAAGACAGAATATATTGACATCGAATCTCAGGTCTACCATTTATTGACCTTGTGACTTTGGATAAATTCCTCAACATCCTTTCTAATGTCTCATCTGTGAAAGATGGATAGTTACAGTACTCTACCTCAAAGAGTTGGCATGAAAATTGCATTTGATGGATTAAATTATAAAGCATGAGCACCGTACCTGGACATAGCAAGCATACTCATCCTATAAGCAAATGAAGGTACTATTATTGTTCAGATTAACAAGGCAGAGCACGTACAGCCCAAAGTAGAGGCAATGTCCTTTACTTACTTTGCTGGTGACAAGACTGGCATGGTGCATGTGGTCTGAGTCTTAGATGTCCCCCAAAACTCATGTATTGAGGAAGTGGTCTCCACCCGAGGGCACTGTTGAAGGAGGTGCTGCACCCAGGTGGAGGAAATGGGTCACTGGAGGCTGCCCTTGACAAGTATGGCGCCCTGGCCCCTTCCTCTTTTTCCTGCTTCCTGGCCACCATGAGGTGAGCGGCTTGGCTCTGTCATATCCCCACCGTCACCTTCTGTCTTGCCATGGCCCAGCGCAGTGGGGCCAAGCATCTCTGGGTAAAGCATCTGGCACTATGAGCCAGAATAATGGTTTCCTCCTCTTACTCTGGTTGTCTCCAGGATTTTGTCACAGCGATGACCAACAGGGTGAAACAAGAGAAGATATAGCATATGAATCCTGTTCTCCTACATGGTGCAATTGGTATTTTAACTTGGCTGTGTGGAAGCTTTATTATTTTCATGTTCACCTCAAATTCCAGTTGTCACCCGCAGAAGAACACGTGTCTATAATAATGATAATCTCTTAAAAATTTTGCATTGACTGAACGTCTTTTATTTATTAAGTCTATACATTATCTTAATTGATTCCCACAACCATCCTGTGGGGAAGGTAATATTACTTCTTTATTAAAGATGAAGACCACAGAGGTTCAGAGACATTGCATGCCACTTAGCTATCGTAAAATGCAAGGACAAAAATGCTGCTATGCAAAACTCTAAAACCGTGTGTGTGTGTGTGTGTGTGTGTGTGTGTGTGTGTGTTACCAGTAGACTCTTTGGAACTTGGGAGCTTCCTGCCTCAGCCTCTCAGAGGGCTGGGATTATAGGCAAGCACCACTGCGAATATGTAAAATTCACAATTGTGAGCATGAGGCTTAATCCCAGCCTTGAATCCCAAAGTACTACCCAGTGGATGCCCTTGTTGGAATTAAGTTCAGTATCTGTTTCATTTAAAATGTGAGTCTAGAATTGCATGTTAGTATACTTTGTAATTCCTCTTAACAACATCCAAGCAGGGCACCTAGTGCTCTCTAACCTCTTTCAAATGAAGAAAATAATGGCTCAGAGAATTTAAGTAACCTCCCAAGTTTGCACAGATAAAGAGGAAAAGAGCTGGGTTGTGCAAACTAGCACAGGACTCTACAAATTTAAGCCCATTTCTCCAGTGGCCACCATCTGTGGACAGAAGTACATATGAATGTCAACAGAAAATAATGGAACAACCACCATTTGTTGTGGCTCTGCCTGCAGAGCTAAATGAATTTAAAAGTCCTGTTGTTGCAAGGCCATCCATCTTTTCTGTGTGTTTACCAGCCTGACTAGTTTTGTTATGCTCTGAGGCTTGTGTGGGGTTACCATCCTCCTCTTAAGGTTCTCTTAATGCCATTCAGCCCTGTTAATTGCAAAGCATTTATGTGTATCAGATGTGGCTGGCATTGCTCCTGATGGGTACTCCATGTCTCTTTAGAGGACCTTGAAGAAAACTTGCAGAACATTGGCACCTCTGTATCTGTGGATAAAAGAAACAGGGTTTCTTTGGTCCAAGCCATCAAGGCACCTCCCTGGAGCAGTAGTTTTTCCTTGGTAGAATCCAGGCCAATATCCTGGAGGTATGCGACTACGTAGTGTGTGGCTTTACAATATTGAAGTGCCTCTGAACTAATTCTTGACTAGCAGCTGCCTAAGCCTTGGTGAGTGACCCTGACCACCTTCAACCCTTTACTAGTAATTCTGCAGGCATCCCATGGATCTCCCACAAAGGACTAACACTTGACACACCAGAGGACTCCAGAACTACACCATCAACTCAGACTGGCTGGTGCATGGCGTCCTCCGTGTACCTAGAGTACGTTGAGTTTCTCCTCTACCTGAAGACATTATTTATCCAGGGGACATTCCAACCACAATTTTTAGATCATCCACATTATCCTCTGTGTTGTTTTATCATGTCTAACATCTTGCAGAGATGCAAGATGTGGATTCTAGCATAATTGGTTCTACATATTCCCATGTAAAATTTGTTTTAATCTTTTATGTATTTATTTGGTACAGGGTCTTGTTACACAGCTGGGGCTCATAGTGATGTTCCTGTCTCAGCTTCCTCAGAGCTTGGATTACAGATGTGAACCACCACACCTGGTTTTGGTGGCTGGTATGGTGTACCAGGGGTTCTGGGGCCAGCACATCTTGTGGTACTAGTGATTGGAACTGGGTCCTTGTACTTTTCAGGCAGGCACTTAGACCACTGAGCTATCTCCCCAGCTCCGCTATTCCCATTTAAATGGTGTTATATTACAAAGTGCTGAACTACCACAGTCTTCTTTTTTTCCTAATGAAATTCAAGAATAACACTTGCCAGTTATAGCTGCAAAAGAGTTGCCATCTCTGTGTTGTTCGGTTCTGATTTCCTCCCTGTCTCTTTCCCTTCTTGTGAAATGAATACTCTAGTTTGATTGTTTATGTACCCTGGTTTCCTGTCCAATCTTGTTTTGGCTTGCCTGTCTCACAAAGAAGAGGCAGAATTTCCAGACTTCCCTGTGGGATGGGGCTGCCTCAGTCACCTTCACTCTGGCTCCTCTTCTGTCAACCTGAAATCCAGAGAGGACAAGGAAGTACACATGAAGCCATCCTGAAGTTTCAGTGACAGTGAGGCTAACATACTGCTGCAATAGTCAGCTAGGAAGTGTGAGCACAGGCCCATCATATGAAGAAATAAGGAGGGGAACTCTGTTTTAAAGATGCCCATTGAAGGCCGGCCAGATACCTCAGTGGACTAAAGTGCCTGTAGGGTTCAATCTGTGGTGCACTGAAACTGGGCATGGTGGCTCATGCCTGTAGAATTTGTACTAAACACATGAAAAATAAAATAAAATTAAGATGCCCATTTAAAAATCCCCCAACACATTGTTAGCACAATTAGCTTCTCTGTGAGATGGAGGCATTTGTCTCCCTTAGGTGAAAGTTCAGAGGGGGCAATGGGTGGAGCCTGATGCTCCATCTAGGAAGTGCTGGAGGTCCATGCTCAGGGGAGTCCTGTGTTCCTCCATCGCTGAAGTCCAGCTCTCTTCAGCATGCACCATGGTGGGGCTGCAGCTGTGCCATCTGGGTCCAACCAGCAGAACAGATGCAGGGAGAAGAGCTGCAGGCTGTGGGGGCTGCTGTGCTGCAAGGAAAGCACCTCCGGGCTGCTGTGATTGACTTCTGCATGTGTCCTGTTAGCCAGTGTGGGCTCTCATAGCCACAAGCCCGGGAAATGTGGTGCTGACACTTAACAGCCAGAAGCAGGACACAACACGTGCGACTGCCCAGGAAGGAAGTGGCGGAGAGTAGAATCCATTGTGGGTCTGTGACAGTGTATCCGATTGCGTGTGTCTTTCTGCACCATCTGGCAGTACTCTAAGGCAGTGACTATATCCATGTCATTACTGCAGAGCCACCACTGACACAGCTGTCACTATTGCAGGGGCTCCGTTACAACTCCCCTGCATTCAGTCTTGTCGATACACCACATGAAACCACAAGAGAATCTCATTGCTTTGACATCTAAGCTACGGCTGTGGCTACAGCACATGCATGGTCCAGGCAGCATGCTGGGTTCTGTTCCAGGCACCAACAGATAAGCATTAGCTCCACCTCTGAGGCCCTGTCTCTTAAATCTCACCATGTTGCACCATCCTGCACTCACCTCTCATGCTTACAACTCAACCCACCCGCAGTCATTATTGTTCCTGGGATATGCTGTCCGCTGTTCTTCTTGGTCCTTTTGTGCTTTCTGGTCCCTCTTCTAAATACGTTCCTCTCCTCCCCCCCAGCCCCATGCCTGTTTAGAGGGTGTGCATTGTTGGAGAGGTCAACTCTAAGCTCTTTATTTCCTTGTCTCTGCCCAGGGCCACACCTGCCTGTCCCATGACTACTCTCACTCTTCATTATCCCATTATTGATTTACTTACTTGTAGGCCTTTTGCCCCTGAAATTGAACTACAAGGCCTTGGTGGGTGGTGATTCTGCTTTTATGACCCATAGTTTCATACCCAAAACACTCTAGTACCTAATAATCTACCAGTTACCAAAGTGGCAAGATGATATCCTTATAAATTAAATACCACTTTTCTGTTAATTATATCCACTCATTGAGTTGCAAAATAAGACCTTTATGAATTCGCAGATATGCTAGTGGATCTCCCAACTCTAGCAGCACCCCTGTTAGGAATCTGTCTTCATACCTTGTCCCAAGTCTGAGAGAAAAGTGTCTATTTAGAGAATAGCTGCCAGGATCTTACAGATTTGTCATACCGAACTCCCCATCCTCACCCACAAGCAATGTCTGCACCTGATACAAAGCACAAGATCAAGAGGTGAGGCAGACAGTAAGAAAGTGAAAGATTCAATGAAGTGCTGAGGGTTAGGCATGCAAGCCCAGAAGAAGAACTCCAGCCACATAGTGTGGAACAGAGCCCTGCTAGGATATGGCAGCAGGCCGGTGCACTGTCTCAGAGGTGATAAAGCGAGAGTTCTGTGGGGTGGGAGCGAGGTGTCTGGTGTGTTTGAAGAACAGACTGAGCTGAAATGAGCAGTAGGAGGTGAAACTCAAGATGTCCCTGCTAGGGAGGGCAGGAGACTGCAGTCTGGTAATAATTAGATTGAAGCAGCGATCCAGAGAATAATGGAAAGGCTGGGACAGTGGGGAGAGGAACAGGGTGGAGGAGAGGATGAGTTTCCAGGCCTAATGGAGGGGAGCATGAGTGAACAGATGCCAAGCAGAAGTCAAGGTCAAGGATGATTCCCAAGTACGGTTGGCCTTGGGAGTTTGCACAGGGAATTTAAGTCTTTATCATGCATATGAAGTGCT
This sequence comes from Octodon degus, assembly GCF_000260255.1. Taxonomy (NCBI): domain Eukaryota; kingdom Metazoa; phylum Chordata; class Mammalia; order Rodentia; family Octodontidae; genus Octodon; species Octodon degus. Next base: position 743,597 of record NW_004524713.1, on the reverse strand, counting down.
CAGTAAATATTTATTGAATTGAATCCAATTTCTGTCCTTTCCCTGCTCTTCTCTTGAACTTTTGATTTGTTCCAGACTAAACAGAGTTCGCTGATGGCCAGTCTTGGATAGCATCCCCTCTGTGTCACCCCTAGTCTTTCAGACTTAAACTGAGGTCTCCCTCAATCCATACCAAAATCACCAGTGCTAAAGTTCAGAACTAAGTCTCAAGACATCAGCTGGTGCTGAAGCCAAGAGCTCCACTGTTCTGAGCCCAGGCCAGCACTATTAAGAAGTACACCTTCTGACTACTCAGAAGACACCGTGTTATGCTCCTCATCTACCAAGAATCTGTAAACGCACAGCCTCACAAGGGTGATAAACACTGAATAGTCACCAGGCGGCTCTTGCAGGCCTGACCACCTGGCACCATGAAGCCATGCTGGCTGTCCCCACCTCTGTGCCATTGCACGTTCCTCTCCACACCCATCTCAGTTCCCTTTAGTTGTAACAATGGGAAGTCACCACCCCTCCATGTACAGCCAAGGCACAGGACCCCCAGACCTCCAGCAAACACCATCCCAGTACCTCCCATCAACCTCCATTCATCTCGTGCACTGACAGCTAAGATTGACTGCCTCATTAGCAGGCGTCGTGTGGAACCCTGACAATAATTAACAACTCAACAGTCTCATTTGCTGGCCTATCAGAGAAGTATTCAATCAAAAATGTAATTTGCCCGATGCCTCCATTTAGCATAGGAAGACTATTCCTTCAAAGTTTTAAATAGTCTAATTAAGAGGGAAGAAATAGAAGGGGAAAAATTATTAACAGTATAGGTTTAATGTGAAATTGCTGGAGCGAATTAATAATGCAATAACCATTTTTAGCAGCTGTCTATCAGTTTGTGGGCCAGCGTAATTCAATTAGTCAGCAAAGGGCTGTTCAGATGAGACAGTCGGAAACGCGTGCCATTTTATCTCCCAAAGGCACTGCGGACTTTATTTCCCTGGGTTTAGGATAGATAAGAATAAAACAAGACTCTGCAAGGAGGAATATCTGAAAGCAAGCATGCTTGGTGGTAGGAAGCAGTGAAATTGCTTTTTTAGAAAAGCAGTCTTAGTGCCTGCCTTCTGGATTGACTCCCGGCAGGCCTGAATTCACAGCGGCAACGCAGTTCCTTCAAAGCCATTTGCCGACATCAAGAGCAGTGGCTCGGAATAACTGGGGCTCCCAAATGCATGGTGCTGGCCTCAGACCACAACTGTCCCAGGCATTGGCTTGCCCCCTTTTTCCTTCGTGTGCTATCTTATGTCTCTATTCACCTAAACCTTTTTCTCAGGAACATTGTAACTCTCTTCATACCAAGTCGCATCTATCTGTCCAAACCCAGCACACCAGCACAAAGCTTCCCTGATTTCCTCCATGCAAGCATTCTAGTTCCAAAGTCTCTTTCACCATGGAGGCTCTGGTGCTTTATCTTTACCTGAGCTGGGACTAATATGGCAGATCCAACTAGAAGTTAATGAGGCTTAGCTGATGCATGTCCAAAATGCAGGCGATGAGTCTATGAGGAAGAATACAATTAGCAGATATTTTGGAGACTTCAGGTATGGGTAACGGGTAGCTTACGAGAATCGCATGGTGCATCACAGATGCTTAAGAGCAGACACTGTTACAAACGGACTTAATAAAAACAATGTCAGGCTGTTTCTTCCCAGCGCGTGTTAGCTTCCTTCCCTTCCCGACGTACTTACTCCATGTATCTCCACACAGCTCTTGTCTCTCTAAGAGAGTTTAAATAATCAACATACCAAATGTATTTTTTCCACTCTTCCTTCCAGTCCTCAATCTCTCTGTTCCTCCACCACTCGGTAATCTTAGAGGGTCGGAGACACGATAGAGTACTAAATTAGTTTAGATCATACAAGTTTTGTTCCTCATCTCCTCTGCACAAAAGCAACTGGAGTATCTGCTGCAGAAACTGCAAGCATGGGAGAGGTTCAAGGCGGAAGATTTGGTACCATAAAGACTTGTGAGTGAATGGCATCCACAGTGTGTGGTTGCCTATGTGTATCCTAGTCTATGTGCACAATGTTAATCATTTAAAGTCAATGTGAAGAGCCGGCCAAATAGCTCAGCAGATTAAAGCACCTGCTTACGACAGACGCAGCAGCCGGCACAGGGTTCATTCCTGGCGTGCAGTGCTGGCCCCACCCCCAGGGCGCGCTGAGGTGGCGATTCAGACTGGGCGTAATGTCTCACGCCTGTAATCTCAGCTCCTGGGAGGCTGAACACTGGAGAATCACTACGAGTGGGATCTACTCAGTGAGACCTTGTAGACTCTTATAAAATATAAATAAATAAATAAATAAAATCAATATTAAAAAGTCAATCATCAGTGTTTCTTCTGAAGGTACATTGCAGTGTAATGGATAAAGTGTTGGACTTTGATAGAAACCACAGCTGGGTCTGCAGTACAGCTGCTTCACTTTGACTTGTAAAGTCCCCTCTCTGAGCCTTATTGGAAAAGACCTACCTAGAGTGTGGTTGTGAGGATCTAGTGAGGTTTTGCACATGCACGACCTGCCTCCCAGTAGGTACTCTGGAAATAATGGCTGTTTTAGCATTGTGTAGAAGAGAGAGACTGTTGGAAGACCAGGGAAAGTCACAGAGAACATGTGAGGCGGACTGTGGAGAATGAGAAATGCTGATCTTTACCCAAGTAGAAAGCAAGGAAGAGATAGGGTGTGTTGTTACAAGGAGAACTATAGCCAAAGAAAATGGGTTTCGTTTCCCAGAAAAAAAAAAAAAAAAACAAAAAAAAACAAAAAAAAAACCTCCACAGGAGGTTGTTGGCACTGACAGGTGATTTTGTGCAGCAACATGGTAATGCGATGAGATCTGTAGTCATCCCTCACATCCCAAGAACATTCCCAAGCAGCTGCGCAGGCATGGTCCTGGAGGAGGGAAACACAGAGGAAGCAGCAAAGACCCCAAGTCCATCCCAGGATGTGCATGTTCAGAGAGGAGCTAGCACTTGTGCACATGCCAGGGTAGAGCATGAGTGAGCCCAGGAGCCTGGAAGTGACAGAGGGAAGACGATGTGGTGCAGATTTCCTTAACAACTGTGGTCCATTCACTGTGACCAAGACAGTTCACACAGCGAGAGCGAATCAAGCAAAAGCAATGCCTTGGATCAGTACACATAAGTGTGTTGCTGTGCAAGTGGGGTAACTAGAGCCGGCTCAAGAAGAAGCATGGGGACCAGCGAAAACCAGGAAAGCAAAGCCCACCCACTTCCAATGGTGCTAGGGGTTATTATAGCTTTATGCCTATTCACTGAATGATCACATGACTGGTTCCCTCACAGGCATTTAAGAATTTTGCATGCATTATTTCTTTACTTTTTTGGGGGGTTGTGGGGGATGAAACATGATTTTTTTATTAATTTTATTGAGAAACAAATAGTAATGAGACAGTTTCAAAACAGGATAGTAGGACAGTTACAATAATTAATACATTACATATTGTTGTCTTCATAGTAGTTGTTCATAGTACAACATGCACACATGATATCCTGTCCAAAAACTATTAGTGCAAATTTTACTTCTCATTGAATTAAGAGAAAGTAGGTGAATATCTATCCTAACTATTTTGTATACACAGATAGAAAATGGTCCTTCATTTATATCCCCCTTTTTCAGTTTTCTCAGAGATGGGTATTCCATTGTCATTTAAATATTATAGGTGCGTGAATTCAGCAAAATAATCCAATATAGTCCAGTCGTCATAGTGGGTTATCCACAGGATTGTGCAGACCTCAAAGTCATCTCTGAAATTGCTGGGCTCCAGACCTTGCTCTAGCTGTGCTTTCTACCACCCTCTTTTTTTTTTTTTTTTTTTTTTGGTTTTTTTTTCCATAATTTTATTGAGAAACAAATAGCAATGAGACAGTTTCAAATCAAATTGGTAGGACAGTTTCAATAATTAACACATTGCATAATTCTTCCTAGTGGTTATTTGTTGTACAAGATGCAGACATGATATCCTATTTAGAAACACTATTAGAACAAATCCCTCTCTTCATTGAATTAAGAGAATGTAGCTGTATATCTAGCCTAACCATTATGAATACGCAGATACACAATGGTCATTCATCTGTATCCCCTTTCTGTGTTTAGTTACATCATTTAAATATTATAGGTATGTAAACTCCGCAAAATATTCCAAAATAGTCCAGTAGTCCATAATAGTATTAGGTCTTCCGCATGACTGGCAATGTCAAGTTGTTGACCTGAGTCCCCTACAGCTCAAAATAACAGCATGGCTTTACTTCTTGTACTTTGTTTTTATACATTTCTGCTGGATGGCTAAGACCAAGATAAAGCAAGACCTATGTAACAAGAATTGTAGCTTTTGGATCTGATAAGGTCAGTCAAATTCCCTCAGTATTTATCCTGAAACTCTGTACCACAGTTTGTAGATCCTTTGTCAGTGTCAGCCATGTGGATGAGTCATGGTCATTGCTTGACCAATTGGCTCTCTGTGAAAGCCTGAGAAAATGTTTTCTCTTAATGTAACTCTCCTTAGGCACACTCTACATCATTGATCCCTTTCCTCTTTGGCCCCATAATCTCCTTGATCAGAAAATTTGGGACACTACTGAGTTACATGATGTTACAGTACGGGTTCTCATATGTCCTGAGTCTTAATTGACCTTGGAAGGCTAGGGCAAAAATGTTGGCTTTCCTTGCAGCCCTCTTTTTTCTCTAATTTTGGTCTGCAAACTTAGGTTGTTAACCCTCCAGAAGAGAAGTTTATTGTTATTACCGTACAACCTAGGCTGTTAAGCTTAACCTCACTATCTGTTTGCATATCAAACATTTTAGGCATAACATGTAACAGGTATTTTTCATCAAGTATTGATATGTTAAACTGTAAGTCCCTACAGAATATGATGAAAAAAATTTAAAAATTAAAATATATTTTAAAAATAGGAATAAACAATTATATATGTTTACACATAAGTTTAGAACTGTAACCATATACAGCATTGTAGCTGGACAGTCCAACAACACTCCTTTTCCTGTCTCCTGCCTTCATTTACCACTCCCTTCCTTTTTAATTTAATTTAATTTTTTTTTATTTTTTGGCAGAACCGAGGATTGAACTCAGGCCCTTGTACTTGCCAGGGAAGCGCTTATTCCACTGAGCCATCACCCCAGCCCAATGAGCTAGATATGCCTTTTTTTTTTTTTTTTTTTTGGTGGAACCTGGGATTGAACTCCAGCCCTTGCACTTGCCAAGGAAGCACTTATTCTACTGAGCCATCTCCTTGGCCCTACTCCCTTCCTTTTTAAACAAACATCTACCTGAGAGACACCACAGCAGCAACTGGCATGTCATGACAAGCAGCCCGTATTCAAAAGACCAGAATGACAGGCACTCCAAGCATGAACCTACTATTACAAATTGCCAAGTTCAGTGCAGTTGCTTAGTTCACAGGTGATGGGATATATAGTGAGTCAGGGTGAGAATTCTTCCAATTGACTGCTAGATTCAGAAATCTTCTGAAAATCCTCAGGATCATTGCCTTACCCATCTCATATATACAAATGTATGCCTTTGCCTCTGTCATGTTTTCTGGCTCTTCTACTTGCTCTGTCTTCATTGTCTAGTCCTCAAGTTCTTGCTTTGCTTGTAATTGTGTTATACTTTTCTATTTGTGTTTCCTCTTTTGAGTTCTTATACTAGGGAGACTATATGATATTTACATATGTGTGTTTGGTTTACTTCACTTATAAATGTATCTTCAAGTGGCATCCACTTAAATATGAAGGCTTCAAGTTTATCATTCTATATAGTTGAGTAACATTCCATTGTATAAAAATACCATATGTTTTCAGCCATTCCTCAGGCGATGGGCATCTTGGTAATTTCCAAGATTTGGCTTTCACAAATTGTGCTGCTATAAACATAAGTACACATATACCACTATGATAAGATGTTTTTGGATCCTCCAGGAAAATTCCGTGTAGGAGAATAGCTGGTTTGAATGGGATTACCAGTCTGAGTTTTTTAAAGAGTCTCCACACTGATTTCCATAACAATTGCACCAGGCTACATTCCCACCAGCAGTGGAGAAGGGTTCCTTTTTCTCCACACCCTCTCCAATATTTCTTTATGATAGCCATTTGTTCTAGGGTAAGATGATATGTCAGTGTTGTTTTAATTTACATTTCACAGATGACTACTGATGTGGAGCCTTTTTACATATATTTATTTGCTTCTTTAACTTCATCCTCTGAGAAGTGTGTGTTCATCTCAGATGCCCATTTCTGGATTGGGTCTTTAAATTTGGGGGCTCTAGTGTTCTTTATAAATTCTAGAGAGCAGACCTTTGTCTGAGTAATTATTTGTCAAGATTTTTTCCAAATTTGTTGGTTGTCTTTTCACTTTGTTGGTAATTTCTTTTGACATGCAAAAACTTCTCAAGAGGAGGTCCCAGTCATTAATTCTTTCAAGTGTTACCCGTGCGATTTGATTTTTGTTCATGAACTATTTGCCTATGCCTATGTCTTCAAGAGTTCCTCCTATTTTCTCTTCCAGGAGGTTGAGTGTTTCTGTTTTCTATGGATTAATAGATCTTTAATCCATTTTGACATTACCTTAGTGCATGGTGATAGACCTGTGTTAAGTTTTCAACATGTAGAGAGCCATTTTTTCCAGCACCATTTGTTAAAGAGGCTATCTTTCTTCCAGTGAGTATGTTTGGCCCCTTTGTCAAAGATAAGGTGGCTGAGTGTGTTCGTAGG
>NW_004524713.1:694250-735423 GCF_000260255.1 Octodon degus | reverse complement strand
TTTCTAGGAATCTGTCCATTTCTTCTGTGTCTTCTATTCTGTGAGAGTAAAGATTCTCAAAGTAGCTATTGATAATCTTCTGAATTTCCACTGGGTCGGTGATAATTACCCCTTTTCATTCCTTATTGCTTGTATTTGAGTTTTTTTCTTTCCTCTTTTTGATGAGGTTAGCTAGGGGCTTATCAATTTTATTTAATGTTTCAAAGAACCAGTGTTTTGATTCTTTAATTCTTTGAGCTGTTTTCTTCATCTCAATTGAATTAATTTGTGCTCTAAGTTTTATGCTTTCTTCCAATCTTTGGGCTCTGGGTTTGGTTTGTTCTTCCTTTTCTAGTTGTTGAAAGTGCAGCATTAGGGTGTTTATTTGTTCCTGTTGTGTTTTCCTAATGTGTGAGTTCACAGCTATGAATTTCCCTCTGAGAACAGCTTTCATTGTATCCCATAAATTCTGATAAGTTGTCCTTGCATTTTCATTGAATTATGGGTATTGTTGAATTTCTTGTTTAATTTCATCTGTGACCCATTGGTTGCTGAGTAGGGTGTCATTTAATTTCCATGTATTTAGGGTTTTTTTTTTCTCATTTCTTTTGTCATTTATTTCCAGTTTCATTGAATTGTGGTCAGATAATATGCATGGGATAATTTCTGTTTTCTTGCATATACTTAAGCATGACCTATGGACCAGTATGTGATCTATTTTAGAAAATGACCCATGTGCACCTGAGAAAAATGTGTATTCAGCTGTTTTTGGGTGGAACACTGTATATGTCCAGTAAGTCCATTTGTTTCATGCTCTGGTTCGGTTCTGTTACTTCTTTCCTAATTTTTTGTCTGGTTGAACTTTCTTTTTGGTATAAGGGGGTATTAAAGTCTCCTGTTAAGATTGTGGTATTGGATATTAGATTTCTAATGTCCATTAAGATTTGTTTTATATATTTGGGTGCTCCCGTGTTTGGTGCATACAGATTTATGAGTGTTACCTATTCCTCTTGAATTTTTCCCCTAACCAGTATACAGTGGCCTTCTTCATTTCACTTGATCTTTCTTGGTTTGAAGTTGAGACTGTCTGATAACAGGATTGCTACCCTTGGTTTTTTCTGAGGTGCTGGGGTGTGTAGTATTTTTTTCCATCCTTTGACTTTCAGCCTATAAATTTCTTTATGAGTTAAATGTGTTTGTTGTATGCAGCATATTGTTGGGTTTTGTTTCCTAGTCCACTGTGCCAGTCTATTTCTCTTAATTGGTGAATTGAGTCCATTTACATTGATGTTTAGAATTGAGATGTATTGACTTATGATTGACATGTTATTTACCTTTTGTCATTTATTCCTTTTTCTCCTTGTTTAATTGTTTTCCCTATTTAGTGGATTCCTTCTGTTCTCGTTCATGGAGTTCTGACCACTTTGGTCCCTCTCTAGAACGTCTTTTAGGAGCCCATGTAGGGTTGGCTGAGTCATGATGAAATTCTTTAGTTGTACTTTGTCATGGAAGTATTTCACTTCTCCATCAAACTTGAAAGAGAGTTTTGCAGGCTACAGTACTCTGGGCTGAAATTTGTTTTCATAGAGGACTTGAAGTACTCTGTTCCATGCTCTTCTTGCCTTCATGGTTTGTGAAGATAACTTGGCCATAATTCTGATGGGTTTTCCTTTGAATGTGATCTGCTTCTTTTCTATGGCAGCTTTCAGCATATTATTCTTGTACTCTATGTCTGGAATCTTGACTATTATATATATATTGGTGTGTTTTTAATTGGGTTGAGGTTACTTGGTATTCTGTATGCTTTGCTTACCTGGATGTCAGATTGTATCATCATATTTGGGAAGTTTTCTGTTATTACTTCTGCCCATATTTTTTAAATGTCATTTGTATTGACTCCTTCTTATCGACACATATTAGTCTCACATTGTTCATCTTTGCATCATCTTGCAAGTGATGAATTATTTTTTCCTGCATCCTAGTTGTTTTTAAGAGATTTTTCTTACCTTTTCATTACCTGTACCAGCATCTTCAAGATCTGAAACTCTGTCTTCACTTTCACTCAAATGGTTTTCAAACTTGTGATTGAGATTTTAATTTCCTCTATATCTCTTTGACTCTGCTTCATGTGATCTATTTCTTTCCTATATTGCTCATTCAAGGAATCCATCATTTTTCTAATCTCCTATATTTTTTTTATCAATGTCTTCTTTAGAAGCAGTTATTAATTCTTTTACTGCAGAGTTTTTTCAGATTGGGTTTCCTGTATATGTTTCTGTATTTGATTCTTTATTTTGGATGCCATAATTCAGAGATTTCTTTTTTTATTTCAGAAATTAATTCTGCTCTGAGTTCCCCTATACCTTTCTGCTGTTGCTTATTTACTTTCGATGCTATTAATTCATACATTTCAGCTAAGCTAGTATCCTCTGCACTTGTGCTGGGTGTGCATTGGTTTTCCTCCATATGTTTCTGCATTTGATTCTTTACTGCAGATGCTATTAATTCAGAGATTTCTTTTTTTATTTCCGATCTGAGTTCCTTTATACCTTTCTGCAGTTGTTTCTTTATTTCAGAGGCTCTTGAATCATTGGTTTCAGTGGTGTGATTCCCAGTATTTTCTGTGTTATTGTCCTCTGCACTTGTCATGGGTGGGCTAGTGGTCTGAGATTGCATTTTGCTCCTTCTTGTTGTCATTTTGTATAGCACTGTCTGCTGACCTTTTTTGTAGCGCTTTGGTGCAGTTTTAATCTTAGTACTAACCGAAATTCAGGTGCAGATCTATAAAGTTTGAATTTATCCAGTGTGCCTGGCTTGGGTCTGGCTGCTGTGCTCAGTTCCTTCCTGCTGCCACCCTTGGGAGTAAACCTGTTGTGCCCCTTTGGCTAGATGTTCTTCTCCTGGACTAGCTGGGTAGTTCTGTCCCCTACTTTCTCTGCAGCTGCTGAGTTTCACCCCAGGCCTCTATGCCAGGCCTGAACTGAGTCTGAAGGTTACCAGGGGGAGTAGGGGAGAGGGGAAGCTCTCCCACACACTCAAGAGGCCTGGGCTAGGGCTGGATCTGGGGGTCCAGAGAAGTCTGCGTAGGTTCTCACTCACTCTGCTGGCATGGGGGGGCTGCAAAGTGGTGGTGAGGGTCCCAAGGGCGCGGAACAGGGTCTCACTCATGCTGCATGCCTGGGTTTTGACCAGACAGGTCCTGTGGGCGCAGGTTAGCTGGAAGCTCTCCCACACACTCACCAGGCCTGGGCTAGGGCTGGATGTGGGGGTCCAGAGAATGCAGCAGAAGTTCTCACTCACTTGGCGGGCATGCGGTGGGGGCTGCGGAGTGGTGGGGGGTCTCAAGGGCGTGGAAGAGGGTCTCACTCACAGTGTGTGCCTGGGTTTGGACAGGACAGGCCCTGCGGTTGCAGGGTAGCTGGAAGCTCTGGCATTATTTCTTTTAATATGTACAAATCTGCTGGGAAATAAAAGGCTGTGTTGCCTAGAGAGAGGTTCTAATGAGGGAGGCAGTGGAGATCATCCCAGTGAAAGCAGAGATGATGATGAAAGAACACAGAACTGTTCTACTACCCATCTCTCGCAAATGAATGATTGTTACAAGTGTTACCCAAATGAGCTTCTTGGATGCTGCTGCACAGCCCCCTCAAGGATCAACTTCCGTGTTGGTCCCTTTGCTTTATGCAAGCTTCTTCATTTACCTAAAACTTGTAAAACATGATTCATTGAGCTCTGCATATCTGCTCAATTATTCTTATTTTCCTGTGCTTATTACTTTTAGTTCTAAATAATAGCCTTATGGCCCTATCTCTCCTATCCAGTAATCTGCCTGTAATTAAATGTCATTGCTTTGTTTTCTAACACAGTAAGAGCTCGTGATCTGGAGGCAGCTACCCCTGGAGTTCACTTCCCAGCTTTGAGTGACCTTGAATTAACAACCCTAAGACTTCATTTTTCTCACGTGTAAAATGGGTATTTTAAATTTATGCTATTTGATGGAATAATCATAATTATTCATGTTTAATTATTCCTTAAAGGAATGCATAGAAATAAAACACTTAGGATAGTGTCTGTAGCTCAGTAATCAATTGTCTTAGTAAAATTGTTATCAGCATTTTCAGGCTTATTAATATAAGAATTGGTCAAAATAATAACAATGTCCAAATTACCTACACTCAGTTTATGAAGGTTGCAGGACTGAAATGGGACTTGGTGACAAGAAATCAGGGGTCAAAAAGAGGAGAGAGTAGAGGTTCCTAAGAGCCAGAGCATGGTAGAAAAACTATAGAAACAACAAGAATGAAACCTATGCATTAGAAAGAAAACTGTTTACTGTTTTAGTACTTTGGGAAAATACTAAGTTTTATATTGAGGAAGCCAACATGGGTTGGGTTTTAGTATTGACCTGAAGTCTTACAGTTCTGAATTTTAATAAAATTATACTCTCCAGATCTCATTTTTGGCATCTGTAAAATGGGAAATAATTCCAAGCATTCTCCCAATTCAAGCCTCCTAAGTCACTGGGTGACCAGTGTAGAGCCTGGCACTAGACAGAGGGTGCACTTGCAGTGCGTTCTGCATGGGGCCTGCTCCTTAGCACAGAGGAGGGGACTTCAGGTGAGGCTGGACTGGGCACACACAGCCAGTGCTTTCTCTTGGTGAGACCTGGCCAACAGTGGAAAGTGGTATTGCAAAGAAATCCCTCACTGGAGGCCAGAAGGTGGGGTAACTTTTCTCTCCCAAATCTGAGATTTAAGGATTGCAAATGGAATGTTTGCTTTCCATCCTCTGGCTCCTTTTGAGATGTCTCCACCCACACTTCAGACCAACACTCCCTCCCCCCGACACCCCCCCCCCCAGCCCTGCAGGAATCCCCACTGTTAGGAGTAAAAGCCGGAGCACATCTCGCTGAGCCTGAACCATGGACACAGGGTTACATCACAAAACTCCTTCCTCAAGACCTGCAAAGATACCACTCTTCCCAAAGCGAAAATCCAAGTATGACAAGATATGTGTATCTCTGAAGACAAGCAGGGTAGGAGGAGCTTCACTGCTGGCCTGAGGCTGAGGAGGAGACTTTCTCATTGTGGAGTGGTAAAGGATCTAGAGTAGTTATAAGCCTAGACCCAATACAAACAAAACACAAAGGTTCTGCACTCCAAAGAGCAAGTTGGCAAGCTGGTACACCAGGGATCGCAGAAGCAATTGGAGATGCCATGCAGGCTGCTGGCATCTAGCTGGACAAGTCTTCCTGGGTCTCCAAATCCTCAGCCACAGCGTGGACTTTGATTAGAATGTTGCTGATACGCTTTCCCTCCTCTTCCTCTTTATTTGCTTCCTTTGGTTTTTCTGGGGCTGTTGGTGACCATATCCCACCCAGAGCTTTGAGCATGCTATACCAACATTCTGCTACTGAGCTACACCTCTAGTTCCATGTCTTTTTTAAAGAAGCATTTTCAAAGTAAAAAGCCCAAATCTCCTTGACTTGCCAAGTTTATGGTCCACCTTAAGAGTACCCTCTGCTTAGCGAGTTGATATGCTTCCTGCCAGGGTATTGGCATGAATGTATAGAGGTAAATTTTAACCTGAATATTATGACACTGAATATGACTTGTGAAACTTTCATTTCTAACTGATATCAGCCTTCTAAAGCTGGTTCTACATTAGTTCATACAGATCTACAATATTCTTTTTCACAACTGATTAATATTCCATAGTGTTGATATATCATAATCTGCTTAATCACCAGCAAATAGTCCTTTATTATGTACATTTCACTATCCATAAACAATGCACTAATAAATAGCCTCATCCAGGTGGCCACATTTATTTTAAAGATCTTCCTAATGAAATGACATGATAAAGAGAAAATTATCTTAACTGTTCAAAAGCCACTCCCAAATTGCTCCCTGAATCTGCTATTGCAAAGGATAAAGTAGTCATTATTGAATAAATGTTTATTACAAACAAATTGTGTGTCAAGCATTGTGGCAATACATAAAATTAATTGGACATAGAGCCATCCTTGAGGAGCTTATAATTTGTTGTAGGTGCATGCATTGTAAACAATAATAATTCAAGGTACAAAGCACCAAGGGACAGCTCAGAGCACATAATAAATTGCCTTCCTGGGGAAGGTGGGTTTCGGCTTGATAAAGAATGGGGAGTTTGTGGGTTACATCAGGAGGATCACAGTACTCTCTGTTTATTTTGCAGCACCCAGTATGGAGCCCAGGGTCCTGAGTAGGCAGCAAGTGCTTCCCACTCAGCTACAGTCCTGTCCTTCATTCTTTTCCATAATTAACAATTTATAGCACAGAAATATTGTGGTCTGTGTAATTTCCAGCCAATGATAGATTTTAACTTATTAATTTTTACTATTATAAAAAAAAACTCATACATGTATTTTCTTTGCTTTTTTTTTTATTAAAGAAATTGTCAGCAAGGATCGTCAAAAGCAGCCCTAGAGCAGAGGTTGTTCTGTGAAAGAGGAAGGAGACATTGTAGGGGAAAAAGAGAAGAATGGGTCCACATACATGCGGTCTGAAATAAGGTAGTTGTAAAGTCACACCTACCTGAATCCTGGGTCTATGCTGTGATCTTGACCAAGTAACGAAATGCCTACAACCCTATTGCCACCTGTAAAATGTGGCAGGGATGTTCATGGGCTCAGAGTTGTAGCTTATCGTGTCACTCAACGCTTGATGGACATGCAAAAAGAGCTTTGCATTGTTCTAGAATATGGTCCTGTGGTACTGAACAGACAACACAAAGGCCCTGTCCTCATGCAGTTGACATGCTAGCAGACGGTGAAACACAGCAGGGCCTAGACAAGTGTTTGGTAGAGTAAAACACTTCCGTGTACACCATTAAGCAAAAAGGGATCATGAGCATGAAGGGGCCCTGCAGTGATCTTGACCCAGGATTTTTAAAGGCATCTTGAAAATTGGTGGTTCCTATTTTTCCTTTCTTTGCATCTTTCTTCCTCTCTCATACCCTCCCCCTTAAGTTATCCCCTGTTAATGTTGCCTCTTATAGGAGCTGGAGAGCAACTCTTCAGCTTTTAAGATATTAAAATTATTTAGAGTTTGCGCATACAGCAAAGCCAGCTGGCCAAGCTCAGCTGAGCCTGGCAGAGCCACTGGGGTGGGGGCGGGAGGCTGCTGCTGAGCTGGAGCCACGTGCTCAGGAGAAAGGTCCTCCTTCATCCACAGAAGCTGCAGCTGTCCCAGGGATGTGGAGAGAGTTAGAAATCAGAGCATCTTTAAAAAGCATCTGATCCAATCCCTACCCCATTGTGCAGTACCAGAGGAATGCAAAGAAGGCAAGGTTGGGAACAAGACTTCTCTGTTCTTCTCTATTTTGAGAAACTAATTGGAAAGAGCAAAGAGAGGTGTGCGTGCCAGCCACAGACTGGGAACTGCCCCATGCCAATTCCTGTAAAAATGGCTTGATGTTTAAGGCAGGGTCTTGATGTGTTGCTCAGGCTAGCCTGGGATGGCTGCACTCAAGTGATCTTCCTCCCTCAGTCTACCAAGCAAGTAGAACTACTAAGTGTTCACCACCATGCTCAGGAAAAGGACATCTTTAAAAACCAATTGACAAAACCTAAAAAAGCCCAGCATCTTACCTGTGGCCAGCCAGGAATGGGGTACATACAGAATAGGAGGGCTGTGGGTTGCACTATTATTAGGGCATCCACGGTATTTTCTGTTTTGTGGTGCTGGGGATGCTCCTAGTGCTTAGGAGGCAGGGATGAGACTTTCTGACCTTAAAACAGATGAGCTTCTATCCATAGGTCAGCAAACCTCGGAGGGGTTAGAGACATTTGAAAGAGGCTACAGTGTTTGTAGAGTAGAATACTTAGGATTATTAAAGAGTTTGCAGTGAGAATTCCACAGGAGTTGAGCTGTGATCTGTTAGATAAGTGCCAGGGAGTCTCAGTGGTGAGGGACACACTGTACTTCTCTTCGCGTCTGGAGAAGCAAAAGCCTAGGCTTGGGATGGAACTGCTGAAGTCACACAGCCAGGTAGGAATGATCCCGGCTCTCAAGGTAGGACTTGCAGCCCAGGACCTTCAGCTCCATCTCTTCCACATCAAACCTGCCCTGTTCTTGGGCACAGTCTGCCCTGGACATGTGTCCTGGGATCTGATGAGCACACCACGCTGTAATGATGGCTATGGGCTCAGCTTTTACTCTCAAAAAACCTGGAGAGAAAGCACAACTGTCATCCTTGCTTTCAGAATAAGAAAACCACATCTCAGGAAAGTTAGTAGGCTTGCCCACAATGACATTCATAGTAAACAAACAGCCACAGGGGGCGGGGAGATGGCTCAGTGGAATAAGCACTTCCCCGGCAAACACAAGGGCCTGATTCAATCTCCGGTTCCACCAAAAAAGAAAAAAAAAAGCCACAGTTTTTAATTTGTGGGATTTGTGTACTTTCCCATCTATTACAGAAATCCCTACTAATAAAAAAAAAAAATAGAAACTAGAAAAATTATAAAGGGACAAAATTTAAGCCCTCATGTTACCATAAATATTGTTTGATACATTCTGGAATTTTCTTTTTAAATTTTCTTTTAACTACAAAGGGTTCTTCCTATAAGATTGCAATCACGTCCATGCGACTTTGCACTCAGCCTCCTGTTAAGCCTGAGCATGTTCCGTGCTGCTGCAGGTCTTTGTAAACATCATTTCTAATAGCTGCATAATAATCCACATAATGGATGTGCAAGAGGGTGGTGAGGCAGGAAAGCAGCAAACAGGAAAGAAAGCACAGAAGCAGACAAGGTGGAAGACTGACACGTGGGGACAGAAGGCAGTTGAGGAAAGTGGAGCAAGCTGAGAGAAGCCTCTGGGGTTTGCATGTTATCTGTTATTTGGGGCAAATCTTTCAGGGAAGCATCACAAGGTTCGGGAGAGCTGAGCTAGGAAGGGATTAAATACCTGCTTGTTTTCCTAACCTGGATTATCAAAATGATCTCCTGACCCCAGCCTCAAGCCCACTGGTGGTATGTGGCCATAAATTCCATTGCCCATGGAGCTGCCCGTGTGTGCTCCACTGCCAGGCATTACCTAAGGAGGCCCTACCTCTCCTCTGAGCAGGCAGGCATCCTTGTCTCTACTGCAGATGCCCCTCCCAGCAGCGATCTTAGGGATGCTGTCTACCAGCTTCATGCCAGAGTTCCAGAGCCCAAAGCAGTACCAGGTACAAAGTAGGTCCTCAGATAATTTCACAAAAACTCATTTAACCAATTAACTCATTAATTAACAAATTAATATGGAGTGCCTTTATTCCATTCTTCCTGCCCTTATTCTGATCTGCTATCCTGTCACTGATATACATAGAGATTAGCTCAAGATACTTACTCAGAGTGTTTGGGGTACTATGTGGGATTCTGCTTAACAAGCTCTAAAGAAAAATCTGTGTTCCTTTAAAGCACAAATTGGGAAAGTCTGTCCTCCCTAGACCAAGGAGACACAGACCCATGCATGCATTCATTTAGTAAGCGCTGATGAAGATCGACTGTGTATCAAGCCCTATGCCTGGAACTGGGGGCTCGATTGTGATCCAAGTAGCTATGGTCCCTGCCCTCTAAGCTTCTTATCTTGTGGATGGAGCCTGCATGAATCCAGCCATACACTTATCAATCGGTATCTGCAAGCTGCCTTGTTCTTGGAGAAAAGGAGAGCAATGCTTTGAGAGTTAATTGGCATCAGGGAATCCAGCCTGGGGCCAGAGAGCTCCTGCAAGAGACTTACATTAGACCTGAAATCTAAGGCATGTGCAGGGGTGGTGGCAGAAAGGAGGCAAGACCAAAGGAACAGCATGTTCAGACTAGACAGCAAAATATGGTCAGTGTGACTACGGGGCTGTGTAATCCTTAGAAAAAAGCCTGTATAAAATTAGTGACTCTGTTGCCCAAATGCTGGAATGAGGATGTTGCCTATACTGCTGAAGTCTTAAATACCTGTAAGGGGAGAGAGAGAAAACCAAGTCTACTTGTTTCCAATATCGGACAAGAGGTAGTACAGAAAATGGGATCCACACTTGGATGTCAGACAGACCAAAGTCCTGGATTCCACATCTTCTATCACTTGAGTAAGTCATTTTAGCATTTCTGAAGTTAGAGCCCTCACCTTGAAGCGGGAGCAGTAAGACAGAAGTTATCAGATATTTACAAGCTGATTTGTATAAAACAGTTCCATTTCCTGTCTTCCCTCTTGGCCTTCCCACCTCAGACACATCGTTCATCCGGATGAGATGAGCCTAGATGACTTAGCACTTAGTTGGTGGACTAGGGTGTGTGGGGAGACAGTCACCCTAGGGTGACTGGGAGAGAACAAACCCATGGCCTCCATGTGTTTCTGTCCTGGACTATTAAGACCAACTCCTGACCCCATCCTTAAGCCTCTAGCATGAAACCTGACATGTAGAAATTAGGTTGCCTTCTAAGAGAAGCCTGTTGCTCACAACGCTTCCGACACCCAATATGTAAGCGATTCTCCAGGCCTCTGGACACACATCAGGTGGCCTGATGTGCAATTCAGTTCTGTCCCTATCCACCAGGATTGGTAAAGATTTGAGGACACTCATCCGCAGAAGGTGGCCTTCCATTTAGACACCAGTTAAAGCCATGTGTCCTAAAGTCGGCCTCATACAGCTGCAAACTTGGGGATTCCCTACTCATGCTCATTAACTTGCTGGCACAGCTCACAAAACTCAGAGAAATGACTTCCATTTACCAGTTTATCATAAAGGAGATGGTAAAGAATAAAGCTGATCGGCAGATGGGGCACAAAGGGAGAGGTACAGAGAGGTCCTGCAGAGCTGGGATGGGCCACCCTCCTGGCATGTAGATGTGTTTCCCCACCCAGAACCGAACTGAACCCTGTGGCTTAGGGAATTTTATGAATGTCTCTTCTTGTAGGATGGTGGATTGCCATCTCTCCTGCTCCTCTAGGCTTCCTGAATAACGGTGGATGGAATGAAAGCTCCCAGCTTGCGATAATGGCTTGATCTTTCTAGCGAGCATCCCCATGCTCCTATCCTGAAGATACCCTTGAGCCCTCCAAGGAGCTCCTTAACACCAAAGTCACTCCAATCAGGAAATCAAAAGGAATGACTGAGATCTGTATAAGGAATCAGAAGGAGACCATGTGGATGTACACAGGTAGATGGTTTTAGTTATGTCGCTCTTTCAAAGTAAGTGGTGGATTATCAGTATCTAGATTTTGTGTTGTTATGCTTCTGTGCTGTTCAGCAGTGTTTTCTCTGATGTTTTAGGGCACAGCCAGTGAATTCCTTGGCCTTTTAGCAAATCTAACACTGCTGCTACAGACTTATGGAGCTTTCAGCCAAATGCTTACTGTGTACTAAGGGCAGTGCCATTTCTCTGGGTAGTTCTCCCTAGGGCAGGACAGTCTATACCTTTTGCAAAATTTAGCAGCTCCGTGAAAAGTTTGCAAAGAATACACACACACACACACACACACACACACACACGTTGAGGAAAGAATATCTGGAGCTTCCCTAATCCTGGGCTCCATCTGTGAATTCAAGGGCTGAAATATCCCAAGGCAGCATATGGATACCAGGTTTGCTAGCAGGCAGAACTAACGCCAAAGACCAGCTGTAGCACATGCTGATTTTGTGACTCTGGGCTGTGATTCCTCTTTCAGAGTCTTAATTTAGTCATCAGTAAACTGGGGTCCCAGGGTCCACCTTGAAGGGAAGGGCCAACTATTAAGCTACATCTTTGCAACGCTCACCTTACCAAGAGCCATTATTGCCATAGTGGCAGGCCTAGCGAGGAAGAGCAGGGGCAGCTGTCTGGGGAGGCAGGCATGACACTGGGACCTGACCCCGTGCTGGGTGGCACGAGCACTTCCTTCCTGTCAGCCTCGGGTGAGAAGAGGGAAGACGGCAGGTGTGCAGTGGGATTCCTTAATGACCTAGACTGAGATGGTTGTCACTGTGCTGATGCGAATTATCAAGCAAATATCAGAGCCATAAGTTTGGATGGAGCTGACAGCTGTGTAGTCAGAAAAGAGAAAGAAGGTGTGTGTGTGTGTGTGTGTGTGTGTGTGTGTGTGTGTGTGTGTTGGCAGGATGGAGGCTTCAGGAAATAGATACGTTCTGCTGAAGTTCAGAGATGCTTCCTTCCAGCACATGGATCATCTATCGCATTCCTAGTTTAGGGAGAAGAACTAAAGCCCAGGAAGGGGCTGGGGAGTTGGCTCAGTGGAATATGCGCTTCCCTGGCAAGCACAAGGCCCTGAGTTCAATCCCGGGTTCCGCCAAAAATAAAAATAAAAAGATAAAGCCCAAGAAGAGCAGTCTTTCCCATGCTTGGTAGCTAGCAAGCCATGCTATTTCACACCGCTGCAACTCGCTTTCAATGTGCTTCTTTTTCTATCTTTTCTCTCTTTCTTTCTTCCTTTCTTCCTTCTTCTTCCTTCTTCACCCCACCCCACCCAGCTCGGCCTTTCCTTTTCTGGAACTGATTTTTTCCCCCCCAGTACTAGGGATTGAACTCAAAACCTTGTGCCATTGTGCTTGCCAGGCAAGCACTTAATCTACTGAGCTATCCCCAGCCCTGGAACTAAAAATTGAAACCAGGGTCTTCACTTTCTTCACTTGGAGCTACATCAACAGCCCTTTCTTGCAAATAATATATCTTTTTTTTTTTTTTTTTAAGAGACAAGGTCTTGCTCCACTGCTCAGGCTGGGCTTAAACTTGTGAGCCTCCTTCCTCAGCCTCCCAGAGTGCTGGGATTAAAGGCGTGCACTGTCACGCTAAACTCACCTTGCTCCTCAGCGTTTGAGAACTTCCTCTTTGTGACCCAAGTTCTTCCAGCCGCCTTCCTTAACAGGAGCTCTTCCCGAGCTCAGTTGCTCTACTTTCTGCCACTTAGAGATGATTGATAGTTCCCAGCCTCTCTGCCTTTGCCTGTGCCGTTCTCCTGGTCCAGAGGGCCCACGCTGTCCTTTAGAAAAGGAAATATTGCCGCCAATCTGGTCTTTTCTCATCCTAAGGGCCCTGGGTGTAGCGTCCACTCGCCGAGGAATTCCGTGAAGGAATGTGACTTTTCGGCTCCTGAGGCGCGTGCCCCTGTGATCTCCATGAGGAAAGGATGGGAGGGAGCTCGGGCCACGTGGCGCCACTCACCTTCTCACACACAACTGAGAGTTACGAGCGGTATAGATTATTTTAATGACAGTATTATTTCCAACTGCGTCTCTCCCATCTGTTCTTCCCCAATTATGAATGCAGAATCCCAGCATGCGTCTCCATTCTGGCGGTAGAAAATGAAATATAAGTACTATAAAAGGGAGCAGATTCTTTGAACAATACAGTTGGCACCTGTGAAACTTGCCTAGAGTTTCAGAGTCTCCTGAATCTTCCAAAGGGGGCGGAGCCACTTTAAGAAAATGCCACAGCATGTGGGCGAGTCAGCTTTTCCCTTCCCCCAAACAGGGTGCCAAGCAGCGCCCCCAGAGCTCCACCCGGCCCAGGCAGGAGCCCGGAGCTCTCATGGAAGCTACCTAAACCGAGCCGTCAAGGAAACGGTAAATGGGGACTCTTCGGCACAGCAAGTATGTGAAGTAGGTGATGGGCTGGGAACGGGGCGGGGGAAGGGTGAGGCGCTGTGTCTGTAGGCAGAATTTAAAGATCCAGATGTACATCCCACGAACCAAACTGAATGTTAATCTCACTTCCATGCAAGAAATCAAAGGCTTCAAAATCTTACTGTAGGCGCCCTTGCGAGGAAATGGTAGACGTGAGTTCAAGCCTAGCTCTAAGGTGCAAGACGCAGCTGGGGTCTGCTGCAGCCTCCAGAAATGTGGCCTCACCTTCTCCGACTCAGCTGCAGGCCGACAGGCTTAGCTCCTGCTCAACTGAGCCCAGCGATGCCCAAGCTTGAGCCTGTCACCTCTGCCACAGCAATAGACACACTGTGATGCAGAAAAGAAAAGAAAGGCCAGCCAAGTCCTAGATTTTGGAAAACAAATCATTCTCTGGGCGAAATGCACTTTTGGGGCAAAGAAATCCCTAAATGTTTTATTAAAGGAATTCAACAACTACAAATATTAACAGCAAGGCTATGAATTATTTAAAACGCAACTACCTAAAACAGCCTATAAATTAAACATGAAAGGTTCTTGTTGGAAAGAAGGAAGCTGGGGGAGCTCCCAGCTCCTGGCTCTTAAGAGGAAAAAAGGCAGACCGTGTATGTAATGAGCACCTACAGTATGCCCAGGGCCGAGCTCTTCTACATTGCCATTTAGAGTCCTTTCCAAGCCCAGGAGAAGGAGAGATGATTGGTTATAGTTTACAGATGCGAGAAACCAAAGATTCCAAAATGAATTGCTTTGTCTGTGCTTACATCTGGATAATAGGGAGACAGAGGCTAAGCCAGTGTTCACCTGGGTCCAAAGCCAACTCTTTCTACTGTGCCAGCTGCCTCTCAGCTAGTGGATGTGCACAGACAAAAGCATAAAGGAGAGGCCTTCGACAAGGTCCCCTTGAGCACAGGAGAGTGACATACAGATTGCAGTGCCCTCCGCATCAGAGAGACAACTTGTCCTGGAGTTAGAACACCAAGGAACCCATTAGTCCATTGTGCCCTATGGCTGCTGAAGCAGCTGGTATTGCTGCTGTTGCTGATTCTAGGTGACTTGTAATTATCAGCTAATTCCAAACTTACAGAAAAGTTGGGGAGATCATAGAATCTCCACATATACTTGACCAGTTTCCTGTAATGTTAAAAATCTTACCTTGCCGGAAACCCCTGTCAGAACTAACAATTCAGCTCAGGCTCTCTACTGTTAATCAGACTCCAGACTGTTTCTTAATTTCACCAATGTTTCTACCACTGTCCTCTTTCTGTTCCAGAATCCAGTCTGTGATGCCGGATTTGCATTTAGTTATCACATCTCCTGAGTCTTTTTTGGTCTGAGACAATTTTTTTCAGACTTCAGTTCTTTGTTATGACCTTGAGCATTAGACAAAACTGGTCAAGTGTTTTTGCAAAATGTTCCTCAGCTTGAGTCAGACAATTTCTTCCCAGCTTTGTGGCCATGAACAAATTACTAACATTCACACAAACACTGCTGTTTTGTGTGAGGGTTGAATTAGGTGAAGCTGGGAAAGCCCCCACCCAGGTAAGTATGGTAACCACTGTGATCTCAATTGTGTGGGATCTTTTACCTTCTGCGACACAGCTGTCCACTTCTTCCTGCCAGCAACATTTCAGTTATGCCAACATTCCCCCCCACCCAGTTTTCTGCCTCATTCCCCCTGTCCTGCTGGGTCCTCCCCACTTCCCATCTCTCAGTGCCAGGTTCACACCTCAGACCTCTCACTCCTGTGCTGACTTCCTTCAATGTTGTGGTTTAAAACAACCACAGCCCCAGCCTCAACTGCAAAGTTGCCTCCATTCAGATGGGTGACAGGCACCTCAAATGGACCCTTAAAGGAAATTCAGCTCATTCATCCCTCCCCCACACCCTGTCCTATGCTGAAGACAGCACTGACACATTTCTTATTGCTCAGACCAGTTCTCACTCGCATCCACATCCAAGTCATGGACAAATCCTGTCTTTCTCACCAGAGAAGTGTAGCCAGTATTTCCAAATGTCTCAACAGCTTCCACTGACTTCTTGTCCAAAACATTATCACCCCTGACCTGGAAAATGGTAGCAAAGTACCACTGACCTTCATTTCATTCACCAGCCTCCACCCTAGTTCCTTGAACACTTCCAATTCAGTAGTGGAGATTACTATTTGTTGTGCATGAGATCTAAAATGGCTTCCAAAGTCCGATGTGTTGGGTAGGGCCTTGGATTATGGGGATGGTATAGCTTGCTGTTGAGAGGCAGGGTCTGGCTGAGGGGACAGATCACTGGGGGTGTGGCCTAAAAGTGTATGTGCCCCCAGTTCCTCCTTGTTTCTTTGCTCCCTGTTTGCCATGAGGTGAGCTGATTTCTTCTGCCCGGGCCCTTCTGCCATGCTCTCCTGTCTTGGAATGAACCAATCAGGAACTAAAAGTATTAGCTAAAGTCAATCTGCCCTTTTAGTTGTGTTCATTGTCTTGGTGACTAGGAGAGTAACCAGGACACCATTTAAAAGTACAAGTCAGTGGCTGTGGAGATAGCTCAGTGGCACAAGCACCTGGCAAGTGCAAGGTCCTGAGTTCAGTCCCTAGTAATAATAATAATAATAATAATAATAATTAATAATTAATAATATTATTATAATAATAATGTTAGACTACCTCCTGCCTAATGGTCTCCTTCCCTGGCTTCTTCAGCACACTTTGAATGAATCTGGTGTACTCCCTACTACCTATTAGACCTATCCCTATCTGACTGCTGTCCACCTCTACTGTCCTCTACCATCCCTTCACCCAGTCCTTCCAATCACTGGCCTGTGCGCTGTCCTTCTACCATCCCAAGGCCTGGTCACTATAAAATTTTAACCTTTCATACTTCCTTTTTGGGAATCTACATCTGCTAGGTTATTAAGTAGCTGGCTACATGACTACATTAGTGTTCTTGAGTCTACTTCCTAGATGTCTATGTTATAGTGCAAAGGATAATTACACATTACATGTATGCATGTAACTGTACTGTTACATGCATATTTACATTGCAGTTTGTACACCCAGCCTATCAAGCAATAAATAGTGGCTCTGAACAATAAAAAGAGTGGGCCGGATGTGTGCTTATCCTCTGCTCTTTCACTACCTCCTTTCTATAGTTCGTATCTATTGATCCTTACTTCCCTTCAGGACCATGTAGGACAGATCTGCCCATTGGCTCTGTGAAAGCCTTTAAAGCAAACAACCAAAAGAAAGAAAAAGCTTCTTCATGCAGGCTAAAGATGGGGATGATGCAGATGCTTCTGGTGGTGAGGAGCCAGATGGAGGGACTCGCCTCTGTTTATTGAATCACTTGCTTCCATGACTCAGTGCTGAGAATTTATAATGACTTCATTGAGTAGTCATTGTAGGTCTCTGCACCTCTTTACAGATGAGAAAAAGGCTGCCTCTGAGAAGAACTTAATATACCTGAACTTGCCAAAGCAACCGAGCTGGCACCCAGGCTCTGATCCATTTATCCTTAGACTCATATTTTTAACCCAGGTCCTTTCCTTCTTCTTTCTAAAAACGTTGGCTCAAGTTTATTAAGCCACAGGATCTACAAAATCACTTCAGCTGTGAGCGATGATCAACACACTCTGCCCTACAAGTATTCATGATTTGCCTTGAGGCTTCGCAGCCAGAGAATCCCCCTGCCTCCTCAAATGCAGGGGCCGCTGCCCTCGGTGCTTGGCTAGCAGCTTGATTCCAGGCATTCCAGAAGGCTGCTTTAGTCTTTTCATTGGGTGTGGCTGCCTCCCAAGGATGCTTCCTGCAGCCCAGGAGAATGAGCAGAACAAGCCCTTGGAGGTTTCCATATTTTGTTGAGGGAGAGTTTCAAGTTCAGGGAGTGGAGCAGCTCAGTGAGCAGCAAGCTGGGCTGCCTACCTGGCCAGGAGCTCCTGTGACCAAACTCCTGCAGTGGGTGTCCCTGTGCTGCTTTATTTCTGCACCTCTGTGCCACCGTCATCCACCTCTGCTCACCTCCATTCCTCACCATCCCCACCACATTTTGTTTTCTAGTTCAAATGGTAATGATCTTGCTGTTACATCTCCCCTTTCTTCCAAATAGATCCCTGTGCACGGTACAGGTGTTGGTACAGATATTATCCGCTATCCGTCTTTCTTAATCACACTCTTCTCTTGAAATGCAGCCAGTTGTAGGGTGAAATATGGGCCCCATTTAGCCATCCTTAACACCAGTGGGGGAGCCTGTGGAAGCAAAGCTGCTTTTCCAGGCAAAGATACAGCTTGCTGTGAAACAGAGGTGGGAAGACTTTCCCAAGTCTGGACTTTGGGGAGCTGTCCATGCATGGAGGCTGCTTCAAATACTCTTCTGAGGGTTGATGTCCCCCTCTCTGCCCCCCATAAAGACTGAGGTGTCTTGGCTCCCAAGGAGAGCTTTGGGCAGGGGAAACTTCAAGACTAAGCTTTCAGGCTACAGTGAGAAATGCTGTCTTGGTCCATTTTCCATTACTAACAGCATAATACTTTAGAATGAGTAAATTATATATAAAAAAGAGGCTTATTTTGGCTCTTAGTTCTGGTGCAAGATTAAGGGGCTCTATCTGCTGATGGGCTTCTCTCTGGCTGAGTTGCGAGGAGCCATGGGACATCACATGGTGAGTGACAAGGAATGGGGGAGAATTCTGGCCAAGCTAGCTATTATAGCTGACCTACTTTCAAGTTAAGCCACTAATCCATTAGTCCATTAATTGCACACATGGATTAACCCATTCATGAAGGCAGATCTTTAATTACCTCTTAAAAGGACCCAGTTGCCCCCTCCTTTTAATATCTGATAATGGGGACCAAATTTCAAAGTGGCTTTTGGATGGGTCCCACCATAGTTGAGCCGTAGTGAATCCATTATCCACTACATGACCACAAGCCGGAGGGAGTGAGAAACGGTCTTCTTGTCACTATACCTACTTCACCCCTCCTTTAGGCATGCAGTGAGTGGGTAGTGTGGCTTAGGTTCTGTGTGATCTTGGACAAGTCCCTTAGTCTCTCTAGGACCAGGATTTTCTTACATATGAACAGGGTCATAGTCATCACTGAAAGAAATAGGTGAGAAAATCTATGCAGCACTCTTTGGAAACATGACATAGTAGTTGCTCAATCAATGTTAGCAATTGCTGTTATAGGTCAGTAAGAGATTGAAGGACAAATATTACATAATAAATAGAAGAATACAAAAGTTTTTAAAGGTTATAGGTATTTTCTATATTGTTATTAGGACTAACAATAGCAGAAACAGTAACAATAACAGAAAAAAATCTCTCATGTCAAGGTATGCATTTTTACTTTTTCCTTTTCTGCCTTTTCAAGATTCTTTCTTGTATCACCTCACCCACATCTTTCTTTGCTTTTATAGGAAGAATTTTAAGAATCCAACTAACAAGCTGAATGGTTTCACCCAGCACCTGTCACACTGTTGAGGGCTGCATTTCTCTTTCAACCCATTTCACCTCAACATTCACTGATGCCAGACAGGGGGGTACAGAAGGGAGCCAGGTCCAGGCTGTGACTCCTACACATGGAGAGGGGCACAAGCTAAATGTTCTTCCTGTGCCTGGAGGAGCTGCACCACAGCAGTAGTGTTTAAGATGGGGTGTGGTCCTGCTCCTGCCATTCCACAAGGGTGTGCTGGGCTCTCCATGCCCCACCCCACCTACTTCAACTTAGAATAACTCTACGTTCTACAATTGTCTGTGTCCAGATTCCATATAAAGTTGTATTTCATTTAAAGTTTCTACTGCCTGAACAAGAATCTCTTTCTCCTGACATTGAACACAAAGCTTCATCTAGTCCCTTTCTGGGCTTGTGACCTGTCACAGCCTGCTCCCCAGATGTGTCAGTTTTGTACATGTTCACTTTTCTCAACCATCATCATACATTTTGTTCAATAGCTTACACAGGCCTAAGGAGTCTTTCTCCCCCAATTTACAGTGAGGTACTGGGACTGAATCCTCAAGGGTTCCCTGATTCTCCGTAGACCTTGTACAGAGTCTGGAGTACAGGAAGTCTTTCCTCTAACTTAGGCAGACACCTGAGGATCTGGTAATCAGGAACCTACTGCTTCTATGTGGCCATGAAGGGCAGGAGTGAAAAGGTCAATGTGGTGAAAGAAATATATGTAGAGACACAGGTTTGGGCCCAAGGATCAAAGGTATTTCCCATGTCTCTCTTAGGGTACACATTTCCTAAGCTCTTACAGTTCCCCAACAGGAGAGATATCTGTCCCACCCCATGCTTCTCTAATTTGCCTTGATCCCTTGGCCACCATGCATAGTGGGGCCTACCACTAAGCCATCCACCCCTTTCCAGGGATGTCCAAGGAGGCTAAACGGAGCCTAACATTACAGATTGTCACAAAAGCATATTTGTCAATTTAGGAGACCCAAGCACATTCATTCCGCATCTTGTTCCCTGAATATACAGCTTTTCAATCCATGGTCTCGTTAAGGTAGGCTTCTGTTTATTCTATTGCCCTGGGTATCTTGAACGTTGGGGCGGGCCATCTGCTTAGGGAGACAGAGGCATTTGCGTGAGTGGGAGGCACTGAAGGAGGACTGACCTGGCCTTTTCTCCCTGCATTCAAACACTTCCTTCTGCACTAGACAGAAAAGCCCGTGGCCTCTTTGAGAGAATAAAGCTTGAGCGTCGTGTGTTGTGATTGGCTGTCCTGCATTCACGGCACGTTGCTTTCCTGGCGGATTCGCCGGGCCCTTCGTCTCTTTTTATATCCTGTGCATGTCTTGGTAAAGTGCTAAGTGTTTTGTGCCGTTACAAATGCCCCTTTTGTATCACACCAACTCCTGCTGGTGGCTCCTCGCCGCTTACAATAGGTTGTACATTTATTTCCGCTAGGACATTTCAAAAGGAACACACGCTCTTCTGTACAGGAAAATCTGCCTCCCCCTCTCCCCCAGAAGTAAAGCCCAAGATTAGCTCCCTAGGTGGTCTTTTCAGTTTCCTGAAATATCCAAGACCAAGGAAGGAGGTGGTGGCCAGGAGCTTCCAGGGCTAGAGATGGAGGGAAGTATCAGAGACTGGCCTTACTCCTCTTTCTGTGCAAAAGACGGGATCCTGGAAAGGTATTCAGAGGGTTAGCGGAGAATTGGGGTGGGTATGGAGGAGCATTTGGCTGGGGCTTCATGGCTGCACAGAACTGGGACTGAGAGCTTTTTCTTTACCACTAAATGAAGTGGAACATACAATCACAAATGAACTGGAGGACTGAAAGACGGTCATCCTCCAACATTAATCTTTGCTTTATCTTTGTAATCCTGGTTATCACATGAATTTTTTAAGAAACAAAGTGGTGAAGACTGTTCTGCTTTAAGAAACACACAGAGACACTCAACAGGCAGCTTACTAGTGGCAGATTCTCCTGCAGCACTTAAACTACTTCAGATGGTTTACGCATATTAATTCATTTAATCCTATGAGTCCAACCTTGTAAAATAGGCAGTCATTTTATGTCTGTTCTGCAGATGGGAACTGAAGGCCCTGAAGTATTAAGCAAACTATCTGAGGTCCCATTGCTAGTAAGCAACATGCCAAGGCCAGAGTGCCAGCACTTGGTTCTCAGGATGGAATCTAAGCCAGGCAACACAGCACAGCTATTAACCAGAATTAGCCTGACCAGGCTGGATGTTGCCCTGCCATCTTGCTGCCTTGGTGGCTTTACCCAGACCCTCTGTGTTCTAAGAAGAAAGCCATCAAGTGGTCTCTGAGAGGTTCCACAAAGAGAAGAGCATCAGACAGTTCAACCTCTGGCCCCTGTGTCCTAGGGACACATTCACCAGTCATTCTACCCTACCCTATGATACCCCTGTGGAAGGCATCAGAGCTCTCTCAGAAATAAGAGAGTGCCTCCTCCTGTCTTCACCCTCACACAGCAGAATGAGTAGGACTAGTGACCCTCACTGTCTGCACTGACATTAGCCATGACGTGAAGATCCGGGTGCCCTGGGGCACAATGCAGAAATCCCCAGCAGTGGAAACTAAGGGTCCCCTTCAACCATCTAGGGCCAGAACAATGATCAGGATCTCTGAGGTCTAGAGCAAAGAGCGAAGCATGCATGGTGGTCCTGGCACAGACCTGGAGGAAAGTGCGAGCTGGGCTCTTCTTGACCACCAGCTGGGCCAACACCCTGTGGCATAGACCCAGGACTGCTATCCTGTGTTGCGGGTGATAAGGCCTTTGCAGAGTTCCTCCTTTGGGCCAAGACCATCAAACTACAGTCTTCTGATGCTCACATACCTCCCTTGAGCTGGGCTTATTACACGTGCTGTAATTTCAGCCATTCACATAAGGAGCTCAAGACCTGGAGACAGAACATGTCTATAGCCAGAAGAAAAAGGAGGGCTCAGCACCCAGTGAGAATGTGTCCAGCTTGGACTGAGAGGCTGCACCCTGATTTCAGATGTGTGTGCTCGTTGTGGTTTAATGTCGCCCACCAAGACCTGAAAAAGGCCTGTGGACCAGAGCTCTGAAAAAGGCCTGTGGTCTTACTTACATGCCCCCTGTCAAGGCAGCTCCATCCTCCTGGCTTCTTCTGCCTGGATGGCCATCAGCCACCAACTGCCCTCCTTCATCCAGGGGCTCCTTGAAGAGAGGGCAAGGTCGCCTGAGGACCACTTAAAGCTGGAGCCAGATGCCCCTGGGCTCCTGTCCTCATCCTCTGTTTTCCAGCTCTGAGGCTGGGGGTGGGGCCCCTTAACTCCATGAACCTGGAGTAGCTCATAAAAGTTGGCGCTCACAGCAACAGGATGGATAGTGCTCCACCCTCCCCAGGAAGATGCCTATGAGCTAGTCCCAGAAACCTGTGAAGCCATTACTTCATGTAGTAAAAGAGACTTTTACTAAGGATTTTTAAAAGAGTGAGAAAGGAGGATCAAAATCAGAGATGCTGGCTGTAAGCAATGTCAGAGATCAAAGAAGATGCTGGACAGCTCGTCTTGACATTGAAGGAAGGGGCCACAAGCTCAGCAATGCAGGTAGCCTGTGGAAGACAGAACAGTCCAGAAAATGTCTCCCTTGAATCCTCCAGAAGTTCGGCCCTGATGACACGTTTAATTTATTCCAGTGAAATGAATTTCAAACTTCCGACATTGACAATAACAAGATAATAATTTCGTGTTGCTTTAAGCTTCTGGGTCTGTGGTATTTAGCAGCTATAAGAAACTGATACACCTGGGGCTAGGGCTGTAGCTCAGTAACACAGCACCTGCCCAGAAAGCACAAGGTCCTGAGTTCAATTCTTGGTACCAAAAACAAAACAAAACAAAAGACTTGTCCTGGCCTATGTGGATGATAAATGAAAGAGGAAGGCTCTGCTTAATGCAATCCCTGCTCAGCCTATAGTATGTGCGTGGGAGTGGTTATTATTGCTGTGAAATTACTTTTAGCCTTGATTGGGTTAGCATTTTATTGACTCTATGTGTCAGGGACTAATAATTGTACTGATTTCCTCAAGAGGGCTTCTGGCTTATCTACTGTCAGCTCCGGAAGGTTTACCCTGGGAAAGTCCTTGAGCACCAGCTCATCTAATGCTGTCTCTACGCTTACAGGTAACAGATGAAGAATTAGGTGGGTGCACTTTTCCTGAAGTCGCACAACCAGGAGGACAGAGAATTAAAAGTAGGCCCTTGGGTCAGCACATATTAGCTTCTTCTCTGCTCACATTCAGTGGTGCTTTGAGTCTGAAATTCTCTAGCTATTGAGGGGCAACCTAAGTAGAATTCACTGATGCATGCGTGGACACACATGTCTAGCTCAGCTTATTTATTCAACAAACATCTGTTGAGTCTATCCCATCTTATGCTACATAAAAACTTCTCTAAAATTTAGTGGCTTTCAAAACAATAAGGGCCACATATTTTGTTCACAAACCTACAGTGTGGCTGTGCTGGCCCCTCCCCCAGGGCACACTGAGATGGCAATTGAGACTGGGTGTGGTGGCACATGCCTGTAATCCCAGCTCTTGGGAGGCTGTAAACTGGCAGATAGCACTATAAGTCTGATCTAGTAGTGAGACCCAGAACACCCTATAGACCCTTCCCTAAAAAATAAAAAAAAAAAAAATTAAAAAATAAACCCTACAGTGTGAGTGTAGTTTAGCCTTGGTGTTTGAGCACTGATGGTCATCTCTTCACTGTGTGTTTCAGTTAGAGCCATTTACTTGAGACCGAATGGTCAGTGGTTAGAATGTTATACTGCAAATGCGCCATTGCTGGCTGATACATTGGTCCTCGATATGACTTGGAAACTCAGCTGAGCTGTGGGCTTAGGACCTCAACAACTTCTCAAGTTGATTTTTCTGTAGGAAGCTTAGGCTTCCTCACCATCCGCGTAGCAAGTTCCAAGACAGTTAGAAGGACATGCGTGGCATTTTTATGTGCTAGCCTCAGAAGTCACAAATCACCATGTCTATTCTACTCTCTTGGTTGAAGCAACCATGAATATCAAACCAGAAGGGACAAAGATTGTAACACTCAAGGTCACATCATAAGAAGTGCAGTAAGTGGGAGCTGTTATTGTGGTCCATTTTGGCAAGTACCATAAGTCATAAATACCTAGGGTACAGTAAGTACTACAGCATGTGCTAAGTGTACTTTAGTATATTAAGCAAAGGTTTTGCCAGCAAAAAAAAATAAAAAATATGTGTTTTTGAGGCTGAGAGGGACAAAGCAGACCATAGCATGCTGATAGGTAAATGATAAATAGTACTTCAGACATTGTAAGTGGTACAAAAATAGAGCAGAGGAAGGGAGTTGGGAGTGCAAGGGTGTGGTAATAGCTGTGACTTTAATTGAGACAACCAAGGGAAGCTTCCCTAAGAATACAGTTTTTGAGGAAAAAAAAAAATGAAGGAGAGGCAAAGGAAGACTGAGAGGAAATGAGCCTGAAAAAGGTGGATATCCAGAAAAGTCCATTCCAAGGAGAAGAGCAGCAAGCACCACAGCTCCACAGCAGAGATGTGTGCCTGGTGTTCCTGGGGTCAGAGGAGAGGAAGGAGGAGTAGGAGACGTGGTGGAAGAGGGAACAGGTGGGCAAATCCGGGAGGGCTCTGCAGAGACATGAGAAGGGCTTTGATTTTGAAAGAATTGAGAAGCTCCTGGAAGGCTCTAAGCAGAAGAGTAACATTACATGAAGAATCAGAAGGAAAACAGACTACTTGGTTGAAAAGAGACTTACATTGATCAGGGTTCTCCAGAGAAACATAACCAAGAAGATATAGAGAGATAGAAAGATATTTGTTCTGTGCACTAGCTGCTATGGCCGCAGAAGCTGAGAGTTCTACAAGGTAAGGCAGAAGGGGGGTCGGACCAGCGAGGCCCAAGGGCCTGAGCACTAGTGTTGCCTGGGATATAAGTACCAGTCCAAGGCTGAAGGCTCAAGAGCTAGGTACACTGATGCCCAAGGGCAGAGGAAGTTCAGTGTCCCAGTTGGCAGAACAATTTCACACCCTCCATCATATTGACCTATTAAGGCCTCACTAGATTGGATGATGCCTGCCCACGTTGGAGCAGGTGATCTAGATGCGATCTAGCAATTTACATTTAGTCCCTTCTGGAAACACCCTCATAGACACATCCAGAAATACTGCTCTACCAGCTGAGTATCCCTTAGTGGGGCCAGGACAATGGCTCAGTAAGGCCTGAGTTCAATCTACAGTTCCAAAAAAAAAAAAAAAAAAAAGAGCATCCCTTAATTCAGGCAAGCTGATACATACATAAGTTTAGTAAAATTAACCATTGCAAGATGGCAGGAGAAGCAGGAGTCCCTAAATTATGGAAGATGGATAGGAGACTACTACAGTGACCCAGCAGGGAAGTAGCAGTGGAGGTGTGGAGAAGGGTTTGGAATTTGGAAACATTTTGAAATGCATATTCCTTTAGAACTTAGAGCCAGAAAGCAAAGCATCAAGCATAGCTCCGTACTGCCCCTCATCTTTCGTCTGAGATTAGTTAATCTTTGTGAGAAGAGGGCTGACATCTTGTCTGGGTGTTCTGTCTTCAGAAACTGTTCTTCTTCTTTTAGATAATTTCACTACATTTTTTTTTTCTCCAACTTGCACTTCAAGGGACTAGAGGAAGTGGCAGGATGGCAGCAGTGTGGGCACATGGGGACTGTAGTTTCTGTGACCCTAGAGAGGGGGAAACACCATGCTCATGTTGTGCCTTTTGAATATGTATGCTAGGAACTTGCTCTGTGAATTTCCAAAGTGAAAGAACTTGCTGAGCTTTGATTAACATAGAATTTCTCAAACATATTTGACCCCAGAAATATTTTTCTCCGGCATACTTCATCAGAATGATCTAGGTAAGGCCAACCTGATTTCAGTGACCTTTTTCCCTGCAGAAGATAATCAAAGAAGCCGCATCTCGTTTACTATGTAGCTTCGGAGCCTCCTGGTTCTATCTGTTCCCCGGCTGCTCTGGCCTTTCTGGCCTCTTGTATGCAGTCTCTTTGCCTTCAAGCTCTTTCTACCTACAGACAATGCCCTCTACCAAGACTGATGCTCCCCTGTTTTCATCATTGTCTGTAATGATATACCACGAAAAGGAAATCTTCAGGGTCAGCACGCTGAGGTCCTGGCTCTGCCATTTGTTCCCTAGTCATTTACTGGACTGTCATTCTGCACATGGCATGAGGCTAGACAGGCTGGAAGACAGAAGGCCAAATTCAAGGTGGGTCCTGCTCTTTAGGGCTGATGTATGGAAATGTGGGCATGAGTTAAAGTGGATGTTGTCAGTGAAGTAATGA
Source organism: Octodon degus (assembly GCF_000260255.1). NCBI lineage: Eukaryota > Metazoa > Chordata > Mammalia > Rodentia > Octodontidae > Octodon > Octodon degus. Next base: position 709,011 of record NW_004524713.1, on the reverse strand, counting down.
GGTTTTAAAACACACGCGTGTGCACACACACACACATACACACACACCCACCACACAAAATTTCTAGTGAGAAGATGGTGTTAGAGTCTGAATTGGATAAAATGAAGCTGCAGCCATTCATTCTGTGGTTGATTTTGCATGCTAATTTCTTTAATATATACTCTTATCTTTAACAGGTCCAGAGAAATACAAAGATATTCTCTCTCTCTCTCTCTCTCTCTCTCTCTCTCTCTCTCTCTGTGAATCATTTACCCACACATACAACCATCAAGAGCCTGGAGCAAACTTATGGTTAAAAAATATCCTCCAGAAAGAACCAGATTCCCATGTGATTGGAAAGCAATTTACTGCTTCTTCCTATTGTTATCTATGGTAGCTGCAAACCAAACATGAGAGGAGAAGAGAAGAGAATGAGAAAGGGCAGTGGGAGCAGGCAAGTGGCTCCCTGAGGTTCCCCTCATCCCTGCGGAGGATTAGCTGGTAGAAGTGGCCGCTCCCCCAACCTTATCTCCAGCCAGGTCTGCTGCCTTGAAGGCTGGATCTTATGCACAGCTTCCATTTCTTACATATATTTTTTTTCTGTGATTTATACTTTAATTTTAAAACTTTCTGCTTCTGAAGACTAAGCCCTTGAAATATAGCTGTCAACAAGAAAAATCCTTGAAAATGATTTTTCTTTCTACAAATCATACCAGAGAAATCAGAGATTTCAGGGAGCTTTAACCATGGTAAGGGTGAAGACTATCAAAATCAGAGCCCCTACTAAATGATGAACCCTTTCCAGTTCTGGTTTCTCCACACTATCTAAGCCTTGGTTTCTTCTTCCATAAAAATAGCATGATTAATTTTCAGGATTGCAATGAAGATTAGCCTGGATGATGACCTTGCAGCCCCCAGCATGCTGCCTGCTAATTGATTTTGTCTCTGTGAAAGCTAATTATTAATATCATACAATCCTTATTTCTATGGGGGGTGAGGTGAGGCTTATCTACCCATCTAACTGGAGAAAAATTACATGAAGAAAAAATAACACATGGGCATGTAAACATTGGAAGAGAAGACGGCCTGCCCTAAAAGATGAGGTAGCCTGATTGCTTATGCTTGGGAGTTCAAACATGGAATGTAGTACTTTTGCTTTGACTTCAATACTGTTTCTGGTATTGTTTTTCTTTTATTTATATACTTATGCATTTACTTATTTGTTTTTGTTGTACCACAGCTTGAACCTAGAACTTTCTCAGTGAGCTACATCCTCAACCATTTACTTATTTATGTATTTAAATTTGAGGCAGGGACCGGCCAGGTTGCTAAACTGCTCAGGCTTGTGTCAAACTCACCATCCTCCTGCGTCAGCCTCTCAGAGTGCCGAGATTACAGGCATGTACCACCAACTCTGGCTTGGCAATATGATTATGGAAGGCTCCTCAACGCTCATGCCATCATGGCTGAGAAAAATGGCATTTCCTGATCTGAGAGAATATTGCTCAGCTCCAAACTGACTGGCACTATAGCAATGAAGAAAACATCTAACACCTTGTTAGTGCTGAGTCTGTTCAGTCAGCTTCCTGATTCCCTGGGAAGTGGGGCAGAATCTCAACTCTCAACTCATTAAAAGAATGATTTCTTTTTTTCTAATTTAAAAGGAAACACAGCTAGAATATGCATGTTCTATTTTGAGGAGAGCAAGAACAATCACTGGATGTAAATTTATGCCCAGACGGAGGACCCTTGAAGTCACCGCCTTGGAAACCTGAGAGTCAAGGCCATTTTGCAGTGGCTGTGGGGGTGGAAGAGCAGATGAGACGCTCTTAGCAAAGAAGTCATTTGCTGGGACCGCTAAGTCTCTCTGACTGTATTTTCTAAGCTCTTCACACATTATAATGGATGCGCCAGGCTGTGTCCTAGACATTTATTTAGACTTTACTTAAAATGTGTGAAACACTTCTGCTTTTATAAATTAGAACACTATCATTAAAAGCTCAGATCACTGTTACCTTCCCACACACATTCATCACTGCTAAGCCTATGTTTGTCCCTCCTCTCCCCGCGACCCAAAAGCAGCCACTCCTATAAATGTGATTTGTGTCTTTCCAGGTCTTTCCAAAATAACCTTAAATGCGTTTGTGTTGTTGCTTCAGTCCCTTAAAAATACTTTTCCATATATGTAACCCTCTCGTAGGAAACCAATAATATGTGCATGTTTTCTTAAATGGTGTCATACTATATATATATATATGACATTCTGCATCGTGCTGCTTTTTCCCCTTGGCAATATTTTTTTGACACATATAAATTCATTTCATTTCTTTTAACTGCAGGAGAACATTCCCGAATATGAATACACCAATTTGATTCAGCTATGCCCTAATCGGAGGGTATTTAGTTTGTTTCCAATTTTTGGCTTCTATAAACAATGCCACAGGGTTCTCCTGGTATATATCCACATTTGAATGTGTATTCGATTGCTTGAAAAACTCACACCTAAAAGCTGACTAGTGGAGTGCTCATTATAGTTCTTTTTTATACTAGAAGCCATTTTCTGGAGGGCCTCTAATCCTCTGTTTTAAGGGTAACCTTCTGGTTTTCAGAGGTACTGACTGTCTTGGAAAGAATGTCAAGAGGTCAAACTGACCCCTAGAGTTCAAGGCTGACCACAGTCACAGTGCACAGCGCACCATCTTGTGATCCATTCGCTGTTAGAATTGCTGGCCTCTGTCCCTAGAGCCAGCTATGTGAGGCTCCTGACACTGGTTGCCTCCAGCTCACAGGAGCACTCAGACCTCCCTCCTGCTGTTTGTGTGTGTGTGTGTGGAAGAGATAGGAGGTTAAATCCTGTACACATAGCAATTTAAAAATTTAGGGACAGGAAGCTGGGGGGACAAGGTCCCAGATTTCCTGCTCCTGGTGGAAACATTCTGAGATCTATCCCACCCAGCCCCTCATAGAGACCATAAAAAGTCCAGCCTCTTGTGTACTCGGTGGTCCTCTTGATCACAAACCTTTGCCACTTGCTTCCTTCCTTCCTTATCTCGTTTCACAGTCCCTTGGTTGTTTTCTAGGATCGCCTTCTGAGGCCACTGCTGGTCGTCATGCTCTGAGCTCAAGACCTGCAATCCCCTAAGATGCCTGTGTCCCAGGCCTAGGCACTGGGGTGGGTGAGGGGACACAGAAGAGTAGCATCCAATTTTCTTAACAAGGACACTTAATAGCTCAGCCTTCCTGCCTCTTCATGCAGGGCTCTTTGTGTCAGATCAGTCTGCATTGTAATTCAGTGCCATTATTTTCTTAAATCCAATCAGTCTTCTTAGCAATCAATCTGACTAAATGAAGTTTTATTGCATGCAACAACTTAATTCCACTACTTTTTTCGTTTTCATTTTGTGAGAGGGGCCTGGACTCAAATATCAATGAATGACCACTGATTTTTAAATTAAAAAAAAAAAATTAAAAAACTGCACCTAACGCTCTATTGGCATATTTATTTTTCCGATGTATGTTTCTCCTCCCTCTTATCTTAGTAAGTGTTTATGTTCAGTTCATCCCGATCACTGTTTAACTCTTCTGGTCAATTTATCTTATTTATTGATCTGAGCAGAAAATCAATGCAATCTTCATTTGCTGTCCGGTTTAATATAGGAAATCTCTGAACCCATAATAACTATACCTAAGTTAATTGATAGAAAACCACCAGACTCCATCCGGAACACTCCTGAGAACATAGGCTTAATCCTCTGTTCCCCTTGAAGTGCTGGCTCCAAGTCCCTTTGGTACCTGGTTTTGGGTGCTAGAGTTTCTTTCTAATATAGGGTGATAATATATATCCACAAATAATATAAGAAAAATATATCTCCCAACCTGCTAGATGTCTGAAGCACTGAAGTCGTGTTCTTTAAAACTGAGCAATGAATTCTAGGAACAATGATGATTAAGAGTAGCAAGAACTAGGAGCGGCAGTAGAGCTCAGTGGCCTAAGTGCCTGCTTAGGTAAGAGCAGGGGCCAGGTTTTGGTCCCTGGCACTGCATCTGCCCAGCCCCACCATCGGGCATGCAGAACTGGTGATGGAGTCTGGGCATGGTGGCACACTCCTGTAATCCCAGTGATATAGGGAGAAAATCTCAGGTGGGTGACCTCCAAATGATACAGGGAACCTCCAAATGATATGGGGAAAAATGATCTCCTGACTTGATCTGCACAAGTTCGTGTTCTCTAAAACTGAAGAATGAATTTTAGGAACAAATGGAGGTTATGAGCAGAATATATTTATTGAGGGAAAGAAAGCTCCTGTCCAAGAGAGGGACAGGAGAGGGGCCCAAGCGGGTTGTTCCCCCAAAAGTTGTCTCATCCAGGGACTTTTATAGAGGAAAACCATGTGATGAGGTGGGTCTAAGGTGATAGAGAACATGGGAACTCGCTTAGTTGGGCAAGAGGTAGGACAAAACTATGGTCAACCAATGAGATTACAAGCACCATTGCTCAGGTAAAATTGATTAAATCCAAGACCAAATGAGGAAGTGAGTCACATAGCAAGCGAGCATGAATATGGGACAGGGTCTCTTCTTTTTGGGGGTTGGGCTAGTGACTCATTTGGGCTCTTTCAAGGTGATTGATACCTATTTAGGATATCAATCCCTGATGCCCATCCCTAGGGAAATATGTATCTGTGTTTCCTCTTTTTGTCTTTTCTTGAGAAGTGGCCCATATGGGAGTGTCTATCTCTTCCCGGTTGCAAGGTCACCTTGTCTTCCATCTTGTCTCCTTGAGGGCCTGACCCTATCTGACTGCCTATAATTTTTCTATTTAATTTGGCTGCCTGCAACACCAGCACTAGGGAGGCAGAAATGAGGAGCATCACCATGACTTATAGCTGCATAGTGAGACCCTGCGCACGCACACACACACACACACACACACACACCCCTTTAAAAGGAGTAGCAAGAACTTATTGACTGAAAGAAAGCTTTTGTCTCAGAAGAACAGAAGGGACCTAGTAAGTGAGTTGCCAGCTAACTATACTTCTTAGGGGTGTTTTATTAAGCAAAGCCATGAGTTGAGGTGAGTTCAAGGTAGGCAAGACTATAGTCAACTAATAAGATTACAAGTAGAGTTGCTTAGGTCATATTGATCCACTGGGAAATCACAAGGAGGGCATGAGGTGGGATAAAACTATGGTGAACCAAAAGACCACAGGTGGTAGCTTAGGTAATACTGACTGAATACGAATCAAAGTGAGAAATTCTGTGGCAAGCTCACATGGGATGGAGGCGGATTTCCTGGAAGGGAAGGAAGGAGGTTTGGTCCTCCACCCCAGGGTTCTTACTGTCATCTAGGATATCAATCACTGCTGTTCATCCATAAGAGAAGGTATTTGGGTAGGTAGCTCCTCTTTTCTTGAAACCTGGTCTTGGATGTACTCACAGCCAGTTGTCTTCTGCACTCAGTTTTAGAGGGCCCAGCCTTGTCTGCCTTCAATACTTCTGAATAAGTTAGCTGTCTACAATACTTCTAGAGGTAGTTTCTAGGTTCCTTCTGTGTTTTGTTTTTGTTTTTTTAGTTGCAGGGATTGAACTCAGGACCTTGTGCTTTCCAGGCAGGTGCTTATGTGGCTGAGCTATCTCCCTGGTCCAAAGTTCTTAGCAAAGAATTAATCCACACAAGTGCAAAAGATCATAAGGTTTTATGTATATTAAAGGTAAGAAAGAAGGAAACTCTGCAAAGTGAATTCAGGCCAAATAAAAATAGGAAAAAAATACACGCCATCAGGCAAGAATGGGTCATGGCACAAAAAAGACTATAGTGTCTGTCCTTTTCATATCACCTATTCTTTAGGCTGGTGTCAGGTCCCAGCCCTCCTATAAAAATTGGCTTGAGTTCTCCTGAGACAGCTATATACAGAGCCTTGGGAACTGTACTGCATGTGTCCTGGCATTTTCTAATGTAATGTCTGAGGAGGGGTGCACCATGCCACACAATACCAAGTAATGCCATGTGGTACCATGCAATGCCACACAAAGTCACACCGCGGCAACACAAGGCTCCCAGTGATCTTAAGCCTGGCATCAGTAAAAAGTTAAATAAGCAGCTTTATATAGAAGAAGATAATTTCTGTGACAGTGGGGAAATGGAGAAAAGACAGGGCAGAGAAAAGGAACTACAGAACAGACATGATGAACAGTCACTTTGGACAAGTAGGGAATACCTCTTGGATTTGTCTGCAGCTTTTTATTGAGCTCTCTATCCCACAGGGGTTCCTGGAACCTGGTTGGCACTTGGGCTTATCTTCATTCTAGCCTTGTATTTCTTTGGGCTGCAACCTTTTCCTTGTCCTTCGGTGGAGACAAAGATCAGAGGTGGGGTGCATAGGACAGTCACCTTAGGCTTAAAGAAGCTAAAGATGTCATTCTTAGGTTAATCATACTCCCAAGGAACTTCCTGGCCCTGAGTTCTTTTGTCTTCCAGATCTCTTGAGTCTAGCTGCCTTTGCCTTTATAATTGCTGTGGTCTGACTGCAGAGGTCAAAGCTATTTTATTAATTTTGAATATTGTATAGTTTATTTTTTTATGTATTTAGTACAGGATCTCACTACACAGATTGGACTTATAGTAATCTTTCCTGTTTTTCAGCCTCTCAAGTGATGGAATTATATCTCAATCACTGTGTCAGTGTGCAGCGGGGACAGGGGAGACGCTGCAAGCCAGGATTGAACTCCCAGCCCTGCATCTGCCTAAGCAGGTGTTTGATCTGCTGAGCTATCTGGCCAGCCCTGTTTTATTAATTTTGAACAAAGCCCAAAGAGCCTCCATCCTGTCTTTACTCCACCTACAGTGCCTCCTCCCCCTAGACTAATTCACAAGCCATGCCCATTGCCCAGCCAGTTTTGTTCTATCTTGGTCCCCAGCCTCGCTCTCACCCCACCAATCAGGGCAGCTGAGTGCTTCCAGGGTCTCTGAGCTAAGGACTAATCCCAATGTTCAGTATAAGTGAATGCATTAAATTTATTTTCAGAATGTGTTGGGTGTCAGAGAAGTCTGTCCAGCTCCCCCACCCCACCCCCACAGCCAGGCAGTAAAATACCTTTCTTTGTAGTAAATACATAAGATGAACAAGACTGCTTCTGAAAACCCAGTTGTGGTGACATCCCAGAAACTGTGGGGCATGAGGTCTGCACTTGATGTTTGAGGTTTTGCTGTCAGACAGACCTCCTCTTCTAATCCCAGCTTGTCTCTTGATTAGCTGGGACCTGGGGCAAATTATCTTTTCTCTCTAAATTTCTGTTTATTTAACTACAAAGTGCAAATGATAATATTGTATCTGTCCTCAGGACCTGTCAGAATTAGAGTGTGTGTGTGTGGGGGGGATCTTCCAGCAGAGTTCTCTGGCTCCTATTGTTAGATAACTGCTGCCATTTGGCTTTTCTTTCTTTCTTTCTTTTTTTAATTGCAATGACAGCCTTTGTCTTTTTAAAAGAGCTATTTACAACTCTGTGTCACCATCAAATATCAATTAACATTCAGTTCCTACCACTTACTGCTTTTTTGTTTTGTTTTATGTGTTTAGACAGGGTCTACGGGGTCTCACCACAGTGATCAGATTCCCAGTGATACTCCTGTTTTTCAGCCTCCCAAGCACTGCAATTATAGGTGAAGCCAGGACACCCAGTCTCAGCATGTCCCTGGGGTGGGGCCGGCATGGCATGGGGGTGGAACCCCTGTCCCTGCGCCTACCTAAGCAAACTTTAGTCCACTGAGCTATCTGGCCAGCTCAACTTACTGGTTTTTGTTTTTGTGTTTTTGTGGTTCTGTTTTTCTGTTTTTCTTTTTCATCTTGAGGCTTGGGATTGAACCTTTTATTTATTTATTGTTCCTTTTCATAATGTACTAGGAATTGAACCTAAGACCTCTAAACTGCACTACATCACCATATCCCTAGGTTTTTTGTTTGTTTATTTGTTTTGACAAAGAGCCTTGCTCAAACACTAAATGGTCCAAGAGGGCACTCAAATTTGTGATCCTCCTGCCTCAACTTCTCAGAGTGCTGAGATTATGAGTATGTGCCACTTACTTTTCCTACAATTTCTTAAAGGTAGGAAATCCTGCGTTGGGGCTGAGAGGAGGCCTAGGTGTTTTCTGTGCAGAAAAAGGGGGGTAAATTCCAGCTTATCTGGCGCTGGGTTCTAGCAGCACTAACTTGTATCTGAGCAGGGGAGGGCACAAAGAAGGGCCCCAGTCAGACCTATTTGGACTGCAGGTTGGGCTACCGGTAGCTTTCCAGCAGAAGCACAGTCAGAGGGACATGGAGAGAGAAGCCAGGCCACAGAACACAAAGCAGCGAGTGCGCTAATCCGTGCTATGCGGGTGCTCCAAGGTGGTGGGCAGGAATGTTTGGGCCTGGAGTGCAGAAGCAAGTGCATTGGGAGCTGAGCTTTCACTGTGACGCCAGTCAACAGGAGTTACTCCGATGGTGGGCTTGGGAAGAGGGAGATCGAAAGACCGAAGAATAAGGAAAGTGTGGCAACTTCGATATAGATGGCTTTCACTTGTGGGGTAAAAGAAGCAATTACTAAGGCAAGGAGAGAGAAAACACAGCAGGAGGGAGAGCAAGGGGGTAAAGGAGCTCCTAACAGCATGGACAGCGAGTCTTCCTGAGCGTGCACCCTTGGCCATGTACCTGCTAGTGTTACTAGGTCTGGTGGTGCTGGAATCTCCTTCTAGAGGTGGTTTCTAGAAGGTTCTTTGTATCCTGAACCAAAAAAAAAAAGATCAAAACAAGTGCAAACCATAGCAAAGCTTTACATTTATTAAAGGTAGGAAAAGAAACAGGCTCCCCAGAGCAAGTCTGAACCAAGAAAAAGTAAAGTAACAATTACCCTTTTATAGGGTAGACAAAAGAGAACACAGTGCAAAAAGCTTACATCAACTGTTTTTTATTTACTTATTTATTTATTTATTTTCTGGTACCTCTCACTCCTCAGGATGACCTCAGGTCTAGAGAATACTATCAAAAACCTGCTCACATTCTCACAAATGATAAAGGGAAATGAAACTCCCAACCTGAAAGATACCCAGGACAAGGAGTTCATGTTCTCTAAAACTGAAGAATGAATGTTAGGAACAACAGAGGTTAAAAGCAGAGTATATTTACTGGGGCAAAGAAAGGTTCTGTCCAAGAGAAGACAGGAGGGGACCCCAGTGGGTTGCTCCAAGAAGCTGCCTTTTCCAGGGTTTTTAATAGAGCAAAACTATGAGGTGAGGCAGGTCTAAGTGGAAAACATAGGAACTCACACATGAGGTGGGACAAAACTATGGTCCACCAATAAGGCCCCAAGTACAATTGCTCAGGTGAAATTTGTTTAATTCCAGGACCAAATGGGGAAGCAAGTCACATAGCAAGCAGGCAGGAATATAGAACAGGGGATTATCCTGCAGGGGTTAGCTTAGTGACTCTTCCTGGCTTCTTCAAGGTCATCATCAATCCCAGATGGTTATCTTTAGGGAGGTAAGCATTTGTTTGATCTTTGGTCTTGAGGTCTGGCCCAGTCTGAATGTCTCTCTCACAGTTGCAGTTCTCTTCTCTTCTGTCCACTTTGAGGGCCTAGCCCTATGTGACTGCCTGTAATATCTCTGGCTAACTGATCTGCCTACCACATAAGTAGTCCATGTGCTAGGCTTTGCAAATTGTTTTGTACCAGGGGCCCTGGGATTTTGTAATTCACAAGTTGTGCCTTCCTTCCTCAGCCAGTCTGCCATACTCTGTTCTTTACTTCAGTAGATATTTCCTCCCTCTTGAGAAACTTCAGTTTCTGAAGCCCAACAACCAAGGTAATAGGTTCTATTAGCACTGCATTTTACAACCAAGAGACTGGCGTGAAGAGATAATGGCCAAGGCTATTGAGTCAATAAGAGGGCAGAGCCAGATCTATATCTAGATCCCTCCTACCTTCTGCTAGGTGGGCAGAATCCCACACACTGCAGTCCTTCCAAACTGTCCCTGAAGGCTTAGTCACTTCCTCATTGCTGGGACAAAAAAAAACCTGACACCTACAACTAAACAGAGGAGAAATTTAGCCTGACTCAAAAGTTTTGGGATGGTAGAAGGTACTGGGCAAAGAAAAGTTGTCATCTCAAGTTGGACAGGAAGGATAGAGGCAAGGGAAAAGCTAAGGATGGAGGTTGTTATGGTTTATAGCTAGGTGTCCCCCAAAGCCTCATGTAGTCATAGGTGGGACTTTGCAGAGCTGGCTGGATCTAGATCATATGATGCTAGGATTAAGGGTGTGTGGTACTGAATTAGCTCATGGATTAGTTTAGCATCATGCTGGGTGTGGATAATGGAAAGGCTTTCTCTGGTATAGGTGATATAAAAGGGAAAGGGAGGCTTGCTGCTTCCTGCCTGCTCTGCCATGGACTGTTAGTCCTTTGTGATGCCCTTCTGCCATGTTGCTCTGCTGTGGAGTCAGCTGACTATGGACTAAAAGCTCTGCATACTTTGAGCAGAAATAAACTTTCTTCATTTAATTGTTGGTATTGGGTATTTTGTCACAGCAACAAAGAAGTAACTAAGAGAGATGCCCTGTACTGAACAGGCCACCAGCAACCCACCTCTACAGAGCAGACACCATCTCCCAATAGCAAGACAGGAGTAGCTCCCCATAATTCAGTCACCTTCCAAACACATGCAGCTCTTGAGGCTGGTTTAGATTTGAACCATAGCAGTGGTACTAATTATCATAGGGAATTGGATCATTTAACTGAGTAACTTTGAAATAGACTATAAAATAGCCATTAAAATCTTGTATAGGAAGCAAGTATTCTGAAATGTCCTTGGAATATTTTTTTTAAAGAAAATACACATATAATATGATTCTAAAGTATGGGGGGGTGAGAGACACACTCCCTTATTATATATTACAAATACTTCATTTAGTACAGCAAAGAAATTGTGTGTATTGCCATGCACAATTTGTCTTCTAACGAAAAGAAACAAAAATTCAAATAATAATTGCAATAAAATAAACCCTTAACTATTAGACGATGATTTATGCTGTGGAACCAGAGCAGATCAAGGAGACTGAGCATGCTGAAAGGTGAAGGGACAAAGGTGCACTGGCTACTGGGGAGGGATGAAAGCAAGATACAGGTGCACAGTTAAATTGGAGTTTCAAGCAATGAGTAATTGTGGTACTTAGGACGCTTCTATACCTAAGTATGGGGAAGTATTTATTCTTTATCTCAAATGCTAACTTAATTGGGTGCCTGATATTTTGTATTTGGAAGCCTGATATTAGGTGGCTGGTCAGGATATTAGAAGGTGACATTTGGGTCATAAGGGTTCTAAAGGAAGAGCATTCCTGTTGCCACAAAAATAAAAGGAGGAGAAGGAGGAGGAGAAGGAAGAGGAGGAGGAGGAGGAAAAAGAAGAAGAGAAGGAAGAGGAGGAGGAAGAATAAGAAGGAGGAGGAGGCAGAGGAAGAGGAAGAGGAAGAGGAGGAAGAAGAGGAGAAAGAAGAACAACAGTAACAACAAGAGGAAGAAGAAGAAAAAGAAAATGTAGAGCTTTCTAGGCAGTGGGATTAACAGATTTGTATTTCTTTTAACTTTTCAGTGTTGTCAAAATGCCTCGCAACAGCAATGTATTACTTTTATAATACAAAATTGATTACAGTTCAGTGGGCTGGATCCCATCTGTCATGATCTGATGGCACTGGTCTGTTGTGTTACCTGTCTTCTCTCTTTTGCCTCATAGCTTCTGGCAATTTCTCAGGCTGCCACCTGTCCCACCAATGACAACCCCCACCCCACCGACAGATGATCACCCCTCAGTCCACATTATCATGTGTGTTTATACGTCAGGCTAGCAGCGCTTGCGGTGCACAGACATCCTTCAGCAGAGATGCTGCCCCCTTGGGCATGTCTTTGCCCGCACACGAAGGTCACTGTCCTCAGCAGACACAAATTGCTTGGAGAAGATACATTAAAATAGATCAGAGAATGGTATGTGAAGAGTTAGAATGAAATAAGCCTGTCCACCAGGCTTATTTACTTTTACTTCAATATGCGATTTTTAAGTAGGTATGATCATTACTAAAGAAATAAGCAAAATATTGTAAATAAATAATATGATTAGTTCATTTATATGGAAAACAAAGTTTGTATATTCAAGCAGACCTACTCCTAAAATCTCGGGCAACTGAGAGATGGATTGCCTTAAACTGAGAACTCTATGGGAATGATTTGCTGTCTCCTGTAAATACCACAGGATGGCTCCTCACAGCCATGACATTAATGATACCTAACATCCTGGATCTAAATGCCTGGCCAGTATTAGTACATTGTACCTTCACTGCAACCCCAAAGCATGGTAGCACTGCTACCTGTGCCTTACAGATAAAGCGGGGCCAGCCCAGCTCTAGTCTCTCTCTCTATATGATTGTTATTATGGAAGTTTTCAAACATATGCAAATATGCAAAGAATATGCAGATGCCCTTCAACTTATTGTGGTGCTATGTTCTGATAAACCCATTGTAAGCTGAAAATTTTATAAATGGGACATTCAGTCAATGTACCATACCTACGAAACACCCTATCTTTGCAACAGTAACCTGTAAGGTACTGGTTATTTTTCCTTGCAATCGGGAGTTTGCTGGGAACTGTGGCTCACTTCTACTACCCTGCATTGAGGGAAAAAAAGTATCATACTGCATACTGCTAGCCTCCCAAGATCTAAATTCAAACTACTGCTTGTACTGAAGGTGTACTGCTTTTGCACCATGATCACATCAAAAAATTTAAGTGAAAGTATTGCAAGCCAGGGACCCTGCAGGACGGATCTCCCTGTGCCCAGGGACCCTGCAGAACAGATCTACCTGTGCCCAGGGACTCTGCAGGACAAATCTCCCTTTGCCCCGCACCCACCAAAATATTCTCACCTGCAGGCCCAGAGCTCATCCATTAATCACATGATGTTTTCAGACTCAGCAAACCCCCCTGTCTGTAGAATCTGCCTGCGTCCAAGCCCTGGATTGTCCACCTCTGGGCCCTGAGCCTATGTGCCAGCCTCTGCTCCTCTCTGCACCTCTCTGCTCCTCATACATGAAGTGGAGGAGCAGTTTTTACTTTGCACCTAATGGTCAAGTCAGAATGATTCATTTTGCTCATTACTTGGCACGTAGTGAGCCCCGGATGCACATTATTATCAGGTGAATGCCTTCTTCCCACTCTAGTAGACTGGAAACCACCAAAATGGACCGGCAAACAGTTGGCAAATGTCTGTGAAGTAAGCCAAAGGAAATATTTTGAGCCACAGCCCCAAAGCTCCACCACGTGGCTGCTTACCTCTCAACTGAGATATTTTTCCAGGCTGAGTTAATAGTTAGCGCTACTCTAAAGCTTTTCAAGCTATAAACAGTCTTTAAGAGAAATTGTATACTAAGGCAAATGTCAAGGTACCGCTGCCTACTGTTAGCAAAGCAAACTGAACAATGAATACATTAGATACATCAATGCCAGCCATTTGGGTTTCAAAAATTTTGCTTTGATGTCTCCAGAGGCCGCAGAATTATTTCTAGGTGGACCGGAATTGCTTTGTTTGTGTGAAGCCTGGCTGAGAGCTGACTCCTTCCTGTGCTAACCCCTCGGCCACTGGCACCAAATGGAATGTGAAGCCAAGAATAGGAGGAAAATGACTAATACGATTAATGGTGCATTTTCAGCACGCGAGCAGCTGCCTGTGGGACCGCTGGCTTCGAATCACACTTCTGTCTCCTATCAAGCTACCATGGGTCACCTCTGACCTGGGAGTCACTGTCTCCTCTGTAAAAGGGAGACGGCTGCAACCATCATAAGACTCACTATAGGACTGAGTGGAATATTAGAAGATTCCTGCCCCTGTGCAGAGCATTAACATGGTCACTTATGCTCCCACCTGTGATCTGTGTCAGCAGAGTTCAAGGCATTCGCAGATTCCAGGCAAGAAAACAGAAGCTCAGAGAGACAGAGCGGCGTGTTCGGCATCACACAGCTTTGTTAGAGCACTACATTTTAAGCTCCGCAAGCCAGCAGACCGTACACCTATGTGTTTGGGTGTCACTTGGTTAAATGTGTATGGGGGAAGGAGATCTATCCTTCTGCGTCCTGTGTGTGGAGTCCAGATGCCTACAATGCCGGGGAAAGTGGATTCTCTTGATTATATCATACAGTAAGCGGAAGATTTCCTTTAAGTACTATGTTGAGCTATTGCTAGCAATTTAAGATGTTTATGTGAGTCCCAGGCGGCCGATCATCTGGGTGGCAGGTGCAGTTAGAAACAAGGAATAAGAAGGGAGTTTATTTATAAAGGGCCAGATGAACTTGTCAGTCAGCCCGAGAAATGCAACTGTGAAGGAACAGGAAATTAATGATTGTGCCCCTTGGCATAGACAGGCACTCCAATACCGGGGTCTGATTTGCTGGCTGTCAGCATATATTTTTTGCTCTCCCTGCCTACTTGCCAGTTATTTCTGTCAATAGAAACTCTGTTCAATATCTCAGAAATGTTGATCAATAAACTCAGCACTTGCTGGCTGAAACGAGCTTTAAAATTATCTGGAAAAGGAGGAGGAGAGAATTAGATGCCTTTCCTTTTGCCTGCCCTCCCTCCCTCCCTCTCCTCCTTCTCTCTCTCCATCTCTCCCTTCCCCTTCCCTCCCTTCCCCCTCCTTCCTTCCTTTCCCTCTCCCTCCCTTCCTCCTCTCTGTCCCCTCTCTCCCTCCCTCCCTCCCTCCCTC
>NW_004524713.1:688854-693589 GCF_000260255.1 Octodon degus | reverse complement strand
GTTTTTGCTGCCTCCTCTTGCTCAGGTATGAGTCTCCTGGGTGGGGTGTGTGTGTGTGTGTGTGTGTGTGTGTGTGTGTGTGTGTGTTTTGTACTGGGAATGGAGCTCAGGACCTTGAGCTTGCCAGACAGGTGCTGTGCCACTAAGCTATATCCTCAGACTCCCCTGGTGGATTTTAATGCTGTTACCTTGAGCAACAGAAAAGGAAATATGAATAACATGATATGTGATTCCATATCAAATGGAAAGGATTTACTGAGCGCTGTGCCACCAGAACCACTGGGTCGCTGCGGGCCGTAGGTGGCCACTGCTTCTTCAGACCCTGTAGCATCTTATGCGCCTGTGCAGAGCAGGCTCTTCATACATACGGGGACTTTGAAAAGCGGGTCTGACGTGTATCCATGTGTTGCTGCTGATCTCATGCCCTGTCAAAGACGAATGCTTGACAAATATCATGCCACCTCTACGTGGTAGTCAGAATTATCTTTCAAAATGTAATGCAGGTCATTTCACTGATTGCTTAGAAACCCCCAGTGTCTTTGCTTTTACACTTCAGATAAAACCCAGAGTCCTTCCTCTTCCTCCGAGACCCTCTGCGCTCTGGGCCCTGCGGCTCCTGGCTAGGCCGAGCCCTCCCCTGCTCCCGGGCCTTTGCGCCTGCTGTGGTGTCCCTGCTGGGCCAGCCTTGCTGTCTGCAGCGCTTCCTTCCGGCCTCTGCGCAGGAGCCACATCGCCAGGGGGCCTCGCTGGCACTCAGCAGTCATTGAACTTGTCAGGTACATTTATTTATGTGCTTTTCAAAATTTAATCTATTCAGTAACCTTATGAATTAAGCATAATGTCCTCATAGTCAGATAAGGATTTTAGAACGTAATTAACAATAACAACATCAACAGCAGCAATTCAGCGAGCACTTACTCTATGCCAAGTGCTGTGCTAATCAGTCCAGGCTCATTATTCCCCTTGATTTTTGCTGTAGCCCTCCACCCTGATGAGCTTCTCAAGGGGGCCTTCCCAGACCACCTTACTAAACCGGCACCTGCACCAGCTCTCCTTACTCCTTCCATTAGGGCGCATGTGTAACCCTTAAGCAGCTTCGCTCTTCATTCTTGCTCACGTGCTTCTTAGCTGCCCCTTCTAGCTGGACATAAATGTAGTGAGGAGCAAAAGAACCCCCTTATACTCCATTGATTTTGCTGCACCTAGAACACCCCCCAGCAAGCAACAGAGGCTCAGGAAATGCCCTTTCTTTTCTCAGTTGCTGCCAATACCAAACTCTTTCCCTATCAAAAGGAAAAAGGAAAACAAAATGGAGTGAATTATATCATGCTGCATGCACACTGTGGCCACACACCAGCGCTGCCTCCTCCTGCACACTTTCCTCCCTCTCCTCCAAGCAGGCAGAGTGGCCTCGCCTGGAATAAGAGCATCATAGAAGCCCCCGGGCACATAATTCCATCTCGCTGCACTTCGCCGTTGGCCTTTGTCCCTGCCGTGCCCTGTTGTTTATTCCAGATCTCTTTGGCAGGGTCTATGACCAGGGCTGGCCCTTTCCTGCTGTCTGATCACATATGTCCTCAGCAACCCTTAGGGAGTAGAGACCAGGGGAGAAGCTCAGAAATAAGGAGTCTGAAGCTTCCTTGTCTATCTTGGTCAGTGCTACATAAAGCTTGCCCACCCTTTTGATATAAGAAAAAAAAAAGTCCTTATTTTCCTGACCAAGCCTAGATCTAGTATTAGCACCTACATGTCAGTACTAAGCATTCAACAAATATTTGAGAAATGGTTGAAAGAACGAATGAACGAGCACACTTTCCTGTGAATGAGCAAAGGGTCCTGTTGAAATAGGGAAGTTTAGGCTCAAGAAAGAGGGCCATTTGGGAATGAATCGTGTATGTCCGAAAGGCACATGTTTAACTCCTAATCCTCAGTATCTAAGTTAAGTGGCTGGGTTTGGGGAAAAGGCCTTTCAAACAGTCTTGGAGAGTAAGTGAGGTTGCTGGAGTGGGATTGAATCCTGTATGACTGGTCTCAGAAAGAAAAGTGGAAAGGTAGTGATGGACGTGGACACAGACAGGCAGAGACCATGGTGATGCACCTGGAAGCCCAAGAGCACTAAAGTCCACTAGAAACTCCCAGAAGAAGAGAGAGGCCTGGACTGAAATCCTTATAAATTTATCAAAAGGGGCAATTTGGACACATTAACACAGAGAAGAAAAGCTGGCAGGGAGGGCTGTACAAGTCCAACAGAGAGGCTTCAGAATAAAATCAATTCTGTGGATGTACTAAGCTTGGATTTTTTTAGGCTGCAGAGTTTCAAGGAAGTAAATTCTTCTTGCCTAACCACTGGGCTCTGTGGCACTTTCAGGGGTGGCCTTGTGAACTAATACATGAAGTGAGTGGCCAGGGTCTCCAATGGTGGCAGGAGAGAAGGGACTTGGCTCCACTTCTCTAAGATTCTAGGTTCAGTGTTTTTTCTCCTGTACTCCTGGCTCCCAGGCAGCAAGGATCTCTGGAACGAGTCCCTGAGATTGTAAGAGACTAGGGTTTCCAGGTGTAGGGATGGATGTGAGAACAAGTTTCCCAAGAACTTCTTTAAAATCAACTTCTCAGTACAGTGCTTGCTTTCTCTCTTTCCTCCTGCTTTCCTAGGCTCCTCAGGCTGGAAGCAGGGTGAAGGCATACACTGCTCTTTCCACAACTTCCGCCCTCCACTGATCTTGCCCAGTCGCACAAAATACTCATTGTCTGGGTCTGTCCACCTGAACCTCAGTGTTTTCCTTCAGTACCTTGCCCCCCAAATCTGTGTCAGTCTTTTCAGTGGACGAAGTCTAGATGTGCTGCTTCAACTCTAGGTGCTCTGGACTGTTTCCTAATGGCTTGTAAGCATCAAATCCTATCGATGGCATTGTTCTGCCTAGAAATTTCGTAATCTGGCTTAGGGAAACATTCATCAAAACAAAGTAGCAGTTCCACATGGTCACCAAAGCAGCAACTCACGTGAGAAGGTACTTAGGATAGCTTCCATGGGGTAGACGGTAGCGAAGCTTAAGAATAATTGGTTTCTGCATCCTCAACCCGGACTCCCAGGAGTAACCATCTGACTAGTTGTCAGTTGTCAATTCACCTGCTCACCTGTAAGACTGAGGAAGACAAGACTCCCTGACTAATAAATCTGTAGTGCCCGGGTGCCTAATGGGGACGGCTGTGTGTAGCAAGGAAGATGCAAAATTCTACAAAGCCCAGCAAGGCACTGCCACCTGAAGGAGACTCAGGTACAACAAGAACTAACAACATGAACACGTCCACTGTGTAATCTGAACCCCATATCAAACCCAGTTCAGTGTGGCCTCCTCTTTAAAGTCCTTTTTCTATAGTATGTGCTTTGTGTGTTCATATCAATGTAATTTTTCCTTGCCTTTTAAACAATATCATAACAAAAATTCTTCCATGTAATTAGCTGTGCTTGAGAGTCAGGTTTGTAAGACGGTAGGCAGCCCTCATTGTGTAAATGAACTGTGTAACATCTGTAAACACTTTTGCATCACTGGACAGTGTCATGGTTTGGGGTTTTTTGCAAGAGGAATAATATACTACAGGACACATTTAATAAGGTTATCTGATCTTATTTATTTGAATTTATCTTTTTTACTAACTTTATTAAAAATGAATAATTATAGTATATTAAAATTGTAGACAAATATTGAAATGTGAAAGACAAAATGTAGACAGAGTGAATTTTAGAGAAATAATTCTGAAATGAATACATAGCATGAGATTAATAATAGATTGCACATTGTAAAAACATTATTTACAAACTTAAATGAAGATAACAATAAAAATTTTCTAAAACAAAAATGAAGAAAGAATTTATAGATCAGTCATATCACAGTTCACTCTGTGCCAAAATCAAGAAACTCATACTCATATATTTAGAATTCTCAAAGTAGAAAGGGGTAGGCAATAAATATTTAGAGGTTTAAAATTTCTGAATTTAGTTGAAATTATAGCACCACATTTCCAAGGAAAAATGGACCTTTTGCACAAGAAATATGAATAAAATCATACCCAAGCTACACAAAAATGAAACTCTCCAAAACTAACTATAAAGAAAAAAATCATTAAAGCATACACCGAAAAATATAAGTTATGGAAGAACAAAATTAAATAGCATCTTATTCCACATTAGGAAAAGAAAAGGGCCAACCAAATAGCTCAGCTGGTTAAAGCACCTGCAAACAGGCTCAGGGGCTGGGGGTTTGAACCCTGGACCTGCTATACCCCACCCCCAGCGTGCCCTGAGAAGGACTGGGTGTGGTGGCATATGCCTGTAATCCCGGTACTTGGGAGCCTGTAAACAGGACAATCATTATGAGTTCGATCTAGTAGAGAGACCCAAAACATCCTGTAGACCCCTCCCTAAAATACAGAAAAAAAAAGAAGGAAAAGAAAAAAAAAAGTGGTTAAGAAACTAGACTGATTAATTCAAAGGACTGAGAAAAATAAAAAGATCTGTCCTCATTGAATTTTGTACTTAGCATACATACCTTTAAAAACTAAAAGTAAAATATTTTCCAGTTATACAAACTTGAAATATTCTAATATCTCTAGATGTAGCACATAGAAAATAACAAAGACCACAATCCAGAAAGCAAGAGAAGTTGCTGTGTATTCCTGGATAAAGAATAAAGAGCTCCACTGGCCAAGCAATGGCCATGACTCATCCACATGGCTG
>NW_004524713.1:685154-687714 GCF_000260255.1 Octodon degus | reverse complement strand
TCTATCCCAACCACTTTGAATACACAGATACAAAATGGACATTCATCTATATGCCCCATTTTTCCTAAGTTCTGTTATTGAAAATTATAGGTGTGTAACTCAGCAAAATATTCTAAAAGAGTCCAGTAGCCCATAATATCATTGGGTCTTCAAAACAGTATCAATCTTATGTCAGGGTATATATATATATTTTTCACGTGTGTGTGTGTGTGTGTGTGTGTGTGTGTGTGTAAAATGAAGAACTAATATGAAGTCAATGGAAAATGGAAATATACTTTTTCAAGTTTCAAATACTGTGAGACAATGTCATACCATATCTTATAAGTAGATTGTAAGTCACAGATATGTATAAATCATAAAACAAAAATTAAAATTAAACAATATTCAGAAAATTAATTATTAATTAATTCAAAATTAAACAAAATATTCCAAAACAATATTCTGAAATTAAAATTAAATCATGAGTCTAACTAAGAGGCCAGAATGTTGTATATCATATGTATGAATCTGTGATCAATTCAAAGTACTCACATAGTATTTCAATAGGTTAATATATACAAAAATATCAACTAAGGAAAAGTTTTCATGATAGTAAAGAATTACTAAGAATAACAAAAATACTGTTATGAAAAATATATGACCAGCACTTCTAACAGTTTGGGGATAGGCTATCATACAAAGTTCTATTATGTCATGGACATGGACAGTGTCCATGATGCTTACTGGTGACCAGGCGTCACTTGTGGGACTGAGGTACTGCTATTTCCTTGAAATCCACCCTGTAGATCCAGACAGAATCATGACCCATAGATGTAGGAGAAGTTCATTTGTAGAGTATCCTGATGGAAATATTTTGCTGCTGTATACAGAAGAATAATTGAAAGACTGCTGCTATATACCTCCTTTTCTCCTGTGCTTGCTAGCCCAATTTGGTGGGTTCTTTTCCATTCTCATTCATTCTAATTCCTATTAGTCTTACACTGTTCTTTCATTTTGCTCCCTCTCTAGAATATCTTTTAGTAGTCTATGTAGGGTTGGCTTTGTCATCATGAAATTCTGTAGTTGTTCTTTGTCATGGAAGTATTTCATGTCTCCATTATACTTGAAAGACAGTTTTGCAGGGTATATCAGTCTGGGTTGGAATTTGTTTTATTGCAAGACTTGTCGTACTTTGCTCCATGCTCTTCTTGACATAATAGTATGCGAAGAGAAATCTGGCATTATTCTGATGAGTTTTCCTTTAAATGTGGTCTGTTTCTTTTCTCTAGCAGCTTTTAGTATACAGTTCCTGTGCTGAATTTCTGGGATCTTGATTATTATATGTCTGGGTGTGGTTTTAATTGGGTTGATGTTATTTGGAGTTCTATATGCTTCAGTTACTCTGAATGTCAGATTATTTCTCCATATTTGGGAAGTTTTCTGATTACTTCTCCATATTTGGGAAGTTTTCTGCTATTACTTCTGTCTATATTCTTTTTATTTCATTTGTATTGACTCCTTCTTTCTCGTTGATGCCTACTAGTCTTACATTGTTCATCTTTGCATCATCTTGCAGATGTTGAATTATTTTTTCCTGCATCCTAGTTGTTTTTAAGAGATCTTTTCTTACCTTTTCACTAGCTGTAATAGTGTCTTTAAGGTCTGAAAGTCTACTTTCGCTTGCATTCAAATGGTTTTGCCAGCTTGTGATTGAAGTTTTAATTTCTTATATATCTCTTTGAATCTGCTTCATTCATTCTATTTCTTTCCTATATTGCTCATTCAAGGATTCCATCATTTTCTATTCTGCTCTATGTTTTAATCAATGTCTTCTTTAGAAGCACTTATTACTTCTTTCATTATACTCATCATTTCTTTTTTTACTTCAGAAATTATTTCTAATCTGATTTCCTCTATGTCTTTCTGCAGTTGTTTCTTTACTTTAGACGCTATTATTTCAGAAATTTCAGGTGTGTAATTTCCAATTTTTTCTATGCTACTGTCTCCTGCATTTGTTCTGGGTGGCCTTGAGGCCTGAGAATGCATTTTGCTCCTTCTTTTGTCATTTTGTATAGCACTGTCTCCTGACCTTTAGTGTAGAGCTTTGATACAGTTATTACCTTGGTACCAGGTCCAGATCTACCAAGTTCAAACTCATCCATATGGGTGTGGTTTTGGTCTGGCTGCTGTGCTCCACTTCTTCGTGCTGCAGCCCTTGGACATGAATCCACTGTGCCACTCTGGGAAGATGTTCTGCTCCTGAATCACCTGGGTGGGTCTTACCTCTAGCCTCTCTGCAAGGAGTTCTGCTGTCTGATGGAGGAAGTTCCACACACATTCTTGGCCTGGGTATTGGCTGGAGTGAGGATCCGGTGGGCACTGGGTAGTCCCACTCACACACAGTACCTGGAGCTCATTGCAGTGAGGATCCAGCATGTCCCGGGGGTATGGTCCCACTCACACCTGATAAGGTTATTTTATAATTACCCAAAGAATCATATATATATACATAAAATCTGTCTATGCACATAAACACTAAAGACTCCGGCTGAGGGCCTAGATCCTAATATCCTGCATGAGT
>NW_004524713.1:679908-685054 GCF_000260255.1 Octodon degus | reverse complement strand
TATATATATATACATTTTTTTTTGTATTTTAGGGAAGGGTCTACAGGGTGTGTTCAGGGTCTCACTACTAGATCAGACTCAGTGATCCGCCTGTTTACAGCCTCTCAAGAGCAGAGATTACAGGTGTGGGCCACCACACCCAGTCCCAGTTGCCGTCTCAGTGCACCCCAGGGGCGGACATTGCAGGCCCAGTGATCAAACCCCTGGTCCCTGTTCCTGCTTGCAGGTACTTTAATCCACTGAGCTATCTGGCTGGCCCAAAGAATTATATTCAAGAGTGTAGATATCTGTCCACACACTAAAGACCAAAGAATCCAGATGAGGGCCTGGATCCTAATGTCCTGCGTGAGTCCACCTAAAAATCCAGGACTCATTTCAATGCCTCTCACAAGTCCAGTTGGAGGCCCAGAGCCCACAACAATGCCTCATACAGGCTTAATTTATGGATCTGTGCTGGAAGGACCCAAAGGTCAGTGTGGAAGCTAGGAAGTCTATGCCAGCAGGATGAAGGATCTGTGCTAGCAAGCTGAGGAATCTGAACTGGATCCAGAAAGCAACACTCAAGGTAAGAACTGGAGTTCCCCTAAAAAGGACCACAGCTCTCCTTAGCAACAGTGAGGTCCTGAGCTCCTTCTGCAATGAGAAAAGCTGAGCTCCTATGAGGAAAGCCAATGTGACAAGCTTCTCCAAGGAGACCGAGCAGTGTATCATCTTCTCTGGAGCCAGGAAGCAATGCTCAAGATGAGGACCAGAGTTCTCCCAAAATGAACCATAGCCATTCTCAGCTACAGTGAAGGTCCCAAGTACCTTCAGTGACAAGAACAGCCAAGTTCATCAGAAAAGCCAGCATGACAAGGTCACCTGGCAGAACAACCCCAGAGAACCAATGACTTGCAACAGCTCCAACTCCTTCCCTAACAGGCTCTCCTTCTCTAGTTCTGCCTCTTATGCTGGTGGCAACAACCCTCAGCTGGGCCTCCCATGCTCAGCCGCATACTGCTTCAATTCATCTGGGTGTAAGTGGTTGACCACCAGTTCCCAATCCACTGCAGGCAGTAAGACCACTGTCATTTCAGGCTCACTGTAGACCATGCTGTCATGAACAATTTTACATATACAATTTCACCTGCATTGTTCATTTTTCTTTAGGATTTGTTACTATAATCACTTGATCAAAATGTAAGAACACTTCAGAATTCTTTAAGAATTCTCCAAAACATTCTATAGGATTTATTTCCATAAATTTTAGAAAGTTATACCTCCCATAACTGGAATAAAAAAATAACATTTCACTGTATCCCATCAACACTAAGAATAGTTATTTCATCTTCTTTTTTATGTGTGTATTTAGTACAGGGTCTACGGGGTCTCACTGCACAGATCAGACTCCTAGTGATCCTCCTGTCTCAGGTTCCCCAGCCCTCTTTGACTCCTTGTCCTATATCTTTTCCGCTCTGTGCAGGTGCTGGCTTTTTTGAGCACAGAGGTCATGGCTTATTCCCATCTATGTCTCTGACAGCTTACAGCATAGTTCAAAGCACAGTAGATGCTTAATAAATAATATTGTGGTACCAATGGATAGATAGGTAATTGGACAAATATTTTGTTGTTCCTAAAAAATTAGTAATCATCCTTGAAGACATTGACTATCTGGCAGTCTTGTAATTATTGATGATCAGTGGGCAATTACCTGGTGATTTTTGCCACATAAAAATTCATTAAGTTGTGCTACAGATAACCCTAATGCTTCAACACAACAATAGTACTTTTTCAGCAAGTGCATTAACTCACTAGTATTTAATTACTGTAACTCACAATCCACTACTAAATTTTTTAGCAAGTGGATGATAGATTAGAAGCAGCATTTCTCTGCCCCCACAATTTCTGTTCTATAAAATGATTTTTGAGGGTGTGTAAAGATGCATCGTGCTTTGAAAAAGCTGGAATTGCTTGGGAAATCATGTTTCAGGTTTCTTCCAACCTGCACACACCTGGCAGAGGTAGCAGCCACCCAGGCACAGAATGAGACATGCAACAAAAGAGAATTTACTCTGGCTAGACATTTTTCTTCACTCTGTGCCGTTAACGTGTTGGTGCCTTAAGGGGCTTTCATACTGATGCTGAAGAGTGGGTGCTTTGACCTGCACTTGATCAATAAGGAAACTGAGGCCATAAGGCTGAGTGACTCGCACAAGGTCTGAGGCAGGCTCTGCTCACCGGAACCCTCAGCGTTTTCTGAAGGCCAAGGCTGGTCTCTTTCCATGTCTTCCTTTTCTTTGTTCTCACAGCACGAGGAATCATGTCTCCCCCCCCCCCCGCCCCTGCACTCTTGTAGGGTTGATCTGCCTTCTCCAAACTTGCTTGATCTGCGCCGCCTCTCCTTTGTGCAGCTGGGGCCTGCGGTCCACCCCACTCCCTGCGCATGCTCTTCTGCGATGCACTCTCCTCCGGGGCCACCCCTCACCACCAGTGCACCAGGCACGCCAGCTCCTGCCACTGCCCGAGAAACCCCAGGCTCTGATTTTATGCCAGCCATGCTCTTTGTTTTGAATTCAGTTTCTTCATCTGTGAAATGAAAACTGCAAGACCATAGACAACTGTAAGAGCCCCCAAAACGATGCGCCTGACATCCATTTGAAAACGATGCCGGCTTGCAAAATGCAAGCGGTAACTAAAACAGTGAGTGCTGTTCTCACTGACACTAATGTGCCAGTTTACGGCAAACAAATCTGTCAGCAGTTTACTTCTGTGCATCTGCAGCGCCTCTCCACCTATGTACAAGTGCCCCGAGGACAGAGGACTTCCCCACACACCCGCGCAGGCCGAGATCATACCAGGCACCTAGCAGGAGAGCCACAGATATGACCTGAGTGAAGAATGAGTTCCTGCTCAAAGAAACCAGGCACCTCCAGGAAGCCCAGAGAATTGCAGCAGATTCTCCAAGTTCATCCACGGGGAACAGGGCAGCTGGGTACCACAGTCTCCTGGCCGCCTGCCAGAGGGAGATGAGTGAGGACCAAAGCACTTCCCACTGACAGCAGTTGAGACAGCGTTAAATCCAAGCTATTTTTCAAACATTGGTAAACTGAGGCTTGGAGATTGAAAGGGGTTTGTGCATAAACACCTTCAGTGAGTGGCAGAAATGATTTGGAAGCCAAGCGTCTGATTCTGAATCCAGTGCTTTCCCCACTGTGCCAGCTCTTGGTCAGCTTGATCACGAAGCCTCTGAAGATTACAAAAGATTGTCCAAGGCCGTCGCACGGCTGTTCCTGTTTCCCTGCGTTTCCTACAAGGCTTCAACCTCCTCCCTTCCTAGATCTTTGTGAAATTTCTGCTTGCAGATCTATGAAATCATTACCATAATCAAGGAGATAAGCATATCCATCACCTCCATAGCTTACTGTGTGCCTTTGTGTGTGTGTGTGTGTGTGTGTGTGTGTGTGTGTGTTTTGTTTTACCAGTAAGAACACTTAACTACTTGAGATCTACCGTCTGCGAAGTTCCAAGTACACGATAGATGATTCTTAAAGATGGGCACTTGGTGGTACAGCAGCAGGTCTCTAGACCCTGTTCGCCTTCTCTAGCTGCAATACATTTCCATTGAAAGCAGCCCGTCATTTCAGAGGGTCTTAATAAGCAGAATGCTCAGTATGGGCTTCTGCTTTTATTTTTATTTTCTCCAAAACTGTGCTTCTGTTTTTCCCCTAAGGGGAGGCATCAAAGGTAGGAGCCTCTGGCTCTGGAAAATGTGATACGTGTAAAGACTAACTTAAGAAATTTGGAGGGAACTCTTTCATTAATTCCTCAGTCAGCTCTGTTATGTTTTTTGAGTATCCATCCATTCAGTTAAATTTTCAAGAAACGTTTGATACCCCCTATCACGTGTCTTTTTGCTAAGCCCTAATGGTCCAAAGACTCTTGCCTTTATATGCAGTTTATTGGAAAAATAGCACCCCAGACTCATCTGCTGTCCAGCCTTCCTCTCTCCCCATGTGCTTTTTTTCTCCCTCCACCCTTCTGTGATCACACACTCGCAGTACCTTCTCCAGGCTGGCGTGCTTACGGTGGAGCTGAGCGATAAACATGTCTGCTAAGAGCTGACACTCATGGCCGGATGAGGTGGGGCTGAAACCTCCTCAGACAGAGCTCAGTGTGAGTCTGGGTTAGCCGCGCAGCTAGAAGCCAATATCTTTACTTACCTCATCCCCCTTTGTTTTGTACTCCAATAGCCTGACTGTAAATGCTTCTCTGAGAGGCTGCTGTGAGCGTGCATGAGGCAAGGTGGGTGGAAAACTCAGTTTCTTGATCAGCAACAGTAAAATAAGCTCAGCACTCAGTGAGGGAAAGATGGGGTTGCGGGGCCGGGAGATGGCTCAGTGGAATAAGTGCCTCCCTGGCAAGCTCAAGGGCCTGAGTTCAATCCCCGGTTCCGCAAAAAAAAAAAAAAAAAAAAAAAGAAAGAAAAAAGAAGAAAAATAGAAAAAGAAGAAAGATGGAGTTGGAATGACATCATTCACTTAACAAGGCTTAGGTAGATCAAAGAAAGGATAGGTGTTCAGAGACAATGGGGATTTGTCAGCAGAATTGGTCTGGTAGGCACTGGATAAGGAGAGGGCTGTGGGTTTAGAAAACTCAGGGGTTGTTGTGTATTCAACTCCTCAAAATGCACAGACATTTTCATACACTTTTAGGCTGCAGTGTTCACTGCATACCATCGGGTAGCCCCTGAGCAGGGAGCCCAGAACTGGCCCACTCTCACCCGTGCTGGTCATGGGAACCACCAGCCAGCAGGACTGGAAGCAGAGGAAAACCCTGGCAGGGTGGGTGTGAGGCAGGCAGGAAAGAAACCCTTGGGCTGTCCTTGGATGACAGCTGCCTGGAGAGCAGGCTGCAGTCACCATTGTCACCCAGGTTTCCCCACAGGCACTGAGGAAGAGGTGATATAGAAACAATAAGGGATGGGCTTGGGGAGATGGCTCAGTGGTCTAAGCACCTGCTAGTAAGCGCGTGAGATCCCAGCTTCAATCCCTGGTACCACATGGCATGTTGACAACAGAATCCCAGCGTGGTGTTGCACACCTATAATCCCAGGGGTAGGGAGGCTGAGATAGGAGGATCACTACAAGTCTAAGCCACATAGTGAGAA
>NW_004524713.1:668271-679808 GCF_000260255.1 Octodon degus | reverse complement strand
CCTGGTGCCTTCCTTGGTGGTATGGCCCAGTCATCAAGCTTTTGGATCCTGAGTCATCTTAGTTTCAAAGTTGAGAGAGCGCAACCTTGTATAAGAGGCATTCTGGAAAGGAGCATGTTGACATTCAGAGCCTGATAGGGTCAGAATACTGTCACCCCACCAAGTTGTGGCCAGGAGACCTCACCTCCAGGAGACCTCCTTGGAGATCTCCCAGGCCCTGGGTCTGAGGAGCATGCATCATGCACCTGCCTGGAGCATTGCAATCCTTCTGCTAGGTTCTCCTCAGAAAGCTATAGGCCTGTGAAGAATGCATCCCTCTGAGCCTAAGACTTCACACCTGTAAAGTGGGGTGATGAGTTCTGCCTTGTAGACTAACTTAGAGAAGGTCATGTGCAGCGGAGCTGGGTGCCCACCCCATGCCTTCACAGCAGCCTCACTGCCTTTTTCTGCATCTCTCCCCTTCGTTCCACTGCTCCTCATTCAGGGCCTTACTAGTGCTGTGCTGCAAGCCCATCTTTCCTCCCTTCACCTCCCTTTCTTGGCCTTCTTTATCTTTGTCTTCATCTTCCTTCAGAACTCAGGAAGCCTTCCCCAGCCCCACCAGGGAGAAGGCACTGCTTCCTCCTGTACAGCTTCTGACCTGTCTTTATGCATCTGTGAATGACATCTTGGCTGCTTGCTCTCAGTCTTTACTGCTGTCTGCCTGTCTCCGCACTTGCTGAGAGCTGAAGTCCTGAGCCTCTAGGGTCCTGGTGCTCACTGGGTGCTTGAGAAATTATACAATGCATCCCCACCCTTTGAGCTCAGCAGCTCAGAGGGTGGGTCACTGAAACAACCTTCTCTTGCCCCAGGAAGTGGAGGAGATAGAGAGGGCTACCTAGTGTTTGCATACTTGCATAGGTGTGTTTCTTTCTTTCATGCAGGTTCTCAGCTTCCCATGGAGGACATGCAGCAGTGACTGTTTGCAGATGAGGAAATTGAAGGCCAGAGAGGGGAGGTCATTTGTGCAAGGACAAACCCCCAAGATTTCAGTTTTCTCCTGAAGCTAAATTCTATTTTCCTTTCCTGACCCCACATGTGTCCCTCCAGGATGCAATGATATTCGTGTGATCATAACTGAGGTTTAATTTCCTGTCTCTTCCTATCTGGACCCAAGCTTCTGATTACATTCACCCGGCGGCACGTGTTCAGTGGAGATCCTTTCCCAGCACAGGGCTGGTCTAGACGGGAGCACTTCCTGGGGTCCAGGTGGGTGGGCCGTGAAGTTGTACGAGAAAAGAATACATCTTCATGTTCCTTAGCTTCTTATTGAAATTTAGAATCTCTTTCCCTTACAAGCACAGTCAAACAAATACAGATATGTAAACATTACCCATGACTTTGTCACCAATAGAAATTACATATGGCTTGATATCATATTTTTGTTCCAGATGTCTTAAAATATAGTTTATGCTCATCGCTACTTTGAATTTATGGTTATTATTACATCTGCTACTAGATCTTTTCATTCAATGTGCCAATAAAGAATTATATTTGTATTATGGTATTACAAGTGCCTTTTTAAAAAAAGGATTGTGATAAATGGTTTCTTTTGTTAAGCTTTTGCATTTCATTTTATGCACTCAAATGCGGGATTTTAAAAAATGGGTCTCAGCCATCCCCATGCTGACAAAGGGCTCCTGGGCTCCTGTGTAAGAACACCTGTTTCCAAGAGGAAGACTCTCCACGACTGAAAAAGATCCTGCTCTTGTCAATAGCAACCACTGCAACAGTGCTAGAGTATATTTGTCTTTTTTTTTTTTTTTTTTTTTTTTGGTTCAGTGCTTACAAAAGGTTTCATGTATTCATTCATTCATTCATTCACTCACTCATTCATCCATTTAATAAAAATCTGGCTGGCTGTGGAGATAGCTCAGAGGTCTAAGTGCCTGCCTGGGAAGTGCAAGGACGTGGGTTGGATCCCTGGTACTGCATGCTGCGGCACCCTGGAACACCAGGCATGGTGGTACACACGTGTAATCTCAGGGCTGGGGAAGCTGAGACAGGGGGATCACTACAAGTCTGAGCTGCATAGTGAGACCCCACCCCCAAATAAATATATATATATTTTTTTAATCTGGCAGGTACGTCAGGCATTGTTTCAGCCGCTGGCTGCAGGAGGCCTGACGCAGCTCCTGCCTTCCTGGAGCTCTTATTATCCCCTCCTCATCCTCCAGTGCTGGTATCTGTGACTGATGTTTGAAGAAACTGAGGCTTGCAGAGATTGCACGAGTCCTCAAAGGTCTCTGATATAATAACTAAAGTCAGGGCTTGGATGTGAGCTTCAGGCGTCTTCATAGTAACTCGCTTGTGTTTATTTCTGATTTCCTTACTGACTGCACGTCCCTTAAGCCCCACTAGTGTGAAATAAGAATGTCTTCTCACTCTCCAGTCTTCTATTTCTACCTTATCTTTGAAATTGATAATTGCTAGCAACTATCACCTTCGTAGGAAGCCTCATAATGTTATTAGAAATCAAAGGTCAAGGTCATCTTCCTTAGAGATCACCCTATGGTTGTAGCAATGTGGGAACTCAGGCCCAGAGGGAACAGTGGTCACCTAAGGACACACAGCAGGAGGAAGCGGAACTGTTCCTGAGCCTCCTGGCTAACGCTCTCCTCACTGGAGAACAGGTCCCTGGGAGGGGCTCTTCCTCGCAGCATCCCCTAGGCTGCCCCAGCCCACCGGTCTCCCAGGGCCCTGTGCAGCAGCACACTTGTGGCTGGAGGAGGGAGCTCCATGTATAGCGCCCATCTTAATGAGTTTCCCACCGCGATGAGAACCCATAGGGAGCCATCCATGACTGCGTGTGGATATTTCATGAATAAATAATCCTCAAGCCTCAGCATTTGTCATTGAACCTTTTTTTCTCTTTCTTTTAAAAAATAATGATAGGACTTGCAAGGAGTAGGAGGGAGGTTGGATGAGGAGGAGAATTCCTGTTACCCAGCAGTCAGAACAAGTACAGAGAGGACAAATAATGGCCTTGGAGATCAACTGGGATCTGGGGTTCCTGTGGAGGGAAGGGGCAAAAAAGTCACCCCACCCTCCTGAGAAGGCTGTGGTATGGCCAAACCCTGGCAGGCCACAGCCCGGGTTGGCTCAGGGAAGGCCCAACACTCTCCAGGGAAATCTGTCCCCACAATCCCCAGTTCCCTGGATTAGATTGGTTCCTGTGCCATATGCTGGTGCTCTCGGTATTTTAGAGCATCTACCGCAGTTTGTAATTATAGACTTAGATATAGATAGAGCCGCAGACATAGATAGAGCTGCTCACAGACGGATATAGCTGTCCCGTAGACATAGATAGGCATGGGCTTAGCTGGAGACACACATACTGCTAAGAGTGCATGCTGAGTGCTGCTTCCACTAACTAACTGCAAGACCTAGAAGAACTTTGAGCCCACATGATGAATACTGGACAAATATCTGTTAGGGGCTATTTGTTTATTTACTCATTTATTGTCTTTTTGAGACAGCATTTCACTATGCAGTTGAGGCTGGCCTTGAACTCTGTAGCCCAGGCTGGCCTCAAACTCAGAGCGATCTTCCTGCCTCGGCATCTAGGTGCAGGGCTTAGAGGCAGGCGCCACTACCACTAGCCTGGATAAATATTTGTGAAATGAACAAATACATTTCCAAAGCATGTTTGCCCTTTCTGAAGGGTCCTAGTCCAACTTGGTGGCAATGAGGAGTTTTTCATCTCTTCCCTTATTAAATCTTGACCCACACCCCTGCATGTTGAATATTATTCTCTTTGTTTCCAAGATAAGCAATGGACATCAGAATTCTCTTTGTTCCCAGCACTGCACAGCTGATAGGCCTTATCCATCCCTCCTGCTCTTCTTCCAGCCCTGCCTTTGTTTGCTGAACAGCTGCAGCATGCCCAGAGTGCTGGAGGAGGTAGTTGAGGAGGGCTCTCAGCATGCAGGAAGCTACAAGCTACTTAAAGACCCAAAACACTCACAGGAAGCTATGAGACCACTCTGCGCAGTAATCCATATTCTCTACCTAAATTAGTGCAAACCATAATTGCGACAGGAAGCAGAATATGAAGTGTCAGCTGCACTGCCTGTCCCGGACTCTCTGGGTGGGAAGCGATCTTAAGGGGAAAGGCAGGACATCGAAGAGACTGGAGTTAGACGCTCCCAGGGGCAGCTCCCCTGTCACACTAGGGCTCACTGCCAGTACCCTCCCCTCTGTAAGTGCCACATTCTGTATGTGAGAACTTGTATCTTTAAAAAAATAATAATAATAGTGTGGATAATAGCACATTCCCACACGGGAAGGGGAAGAATTAAACAATCCATACAGTCTAAGTTCCTACATATTCCCAGTACGTGTCAGCCCTTGTAATTGTCATCATCGCCATTGTGTGTTTCTCCCCTAGAAGGGGGACTTCTTGCAGAGCCACCACAGGAGGTGGCCAGCCCCAGAGCAGGAACGGGATCCGGCTTTCCCAGTGCAGAGTCGCTTGACCGTGGGGATGGGTCCCGCGCCAACCCACCCTGCCTCTCCCCTGGAAGCCTTTTATTAACTGATGTTCGTGAAGCAGTCACTGACACTGCTGGCTGAATTCCACCTGCGTCCTCAGTGGGTGCTCTAATGTACACAGTCCTGCATCTCCCTGGAAGCAGCTCAGGGCCCAGAACGACTACACTTCGCTGAAACATGGTAGATAAGTAAACGCAGTGCACAGGGCCTGCTTTTCCTTCTCCTGTGTGGAGCTCCTCATGTTCTCCAGGCAGGCTTCTTGCAACTCTGAGGGACAGACAGAGCTACTTATTACTAGTTGCTAACACGTCCTGAGTGCGAGGCATTTAACATACATAAATTATTCCTCATGTTAACTTTGATAGCTAGATTTTAACATCTACATTTCTCAGATGTGAAAGTGGAAGCTCAGAAGTTAAGGGACTTGCCTGCAGTCTCCGTGAGAGAAGCTGGGACTGTGCTGCACGGTTGTCCGACTCCAGACAGCACCTGCCCTTTATCTGTTATCACCCGTGGTGCCTCTAGCAGTTGGGTGCTGGAAGCCTCATTAGACCCTAAGACAGCCGGGCAAGGGGAGAACCTGGCTCCTATTAAGGCTGTGGTTCCCTTCTCGCTTCCCCTAGAGCTCAGGAAACAAAGTTGCTGACAGTTCCCAGCGAGTGATTATAGCATGTATCTGTGGGGGGCTTGTCACTGTCTCTGCTCTGAGTCTCCATTCACACCTCTCTGGGAGTGACACAGACCTGGCCTGGTGTTTATTAACTGTGGGCCCTGTCAGCCTCCATCCCAGGCTGCCTGCCTAATGCTCACCCTGCACAGCACTCAGGCTGCCTGGGTCAAATGAAACCCGTGACACATGTGCGCGTGGCCAGGCTGGTAATGAGAAGGCGGCTGCTGTGCCCAGCTCTGTGGGGTCTGGGTACCTCCAGTTTGAACTCAGTATTGTCAGAAAGGAAGGAAGGGAAGGGAAGGGAAGGGAAGGGAAGGGAGGGAGGAAGGAAGGAAGGAAGGAAGGAAAAAGAAAAGAACCCGAGAGCCAGAGAACTACTTAGAATCATTTTAGGTAATATCTGGACTTAGATTCAGGAAATTGGATGCAAAGACAAGCCAGGACAATCACCTCCGTTCCTGGCTTGTAGTAAACGCTCAATTATTTACCAGATGAATGCATGCTGACTGAATTTACATTGGGCTTTAAGGTTTGGAAAACACATGGCTGCATATTATGCTGTCATATCCCTTATATCTATAGAGTTGGGGCAAGACAGACATTATTTCCAGATGAGGGTCAGAAGCAATGCAGGTGGCTTTTGGAGTGAGAGATCCCTGGTTTTGAATCCCAACTCCCACGCTGACCTCAGCTTGCTCCGGCCTTACCTCCAAGGAAGGTTGGCGTGGCTCCTTTGTTGCCACTATAAGAGAGCTATGGAGTGAAAATTGTATGAAGAGTAGAAATGTATCTCTTTCCTCTCTGGGGAGTTCGTGGTCATGAAGCCATCAGGCTCATTGTCTGGTGAGCCCTTTTAGAGGAGCACCACTCCCACTTGCGAGGTGTGCCTGCTCCTGACTTGATCTTCCCCCAACTGGTCTCCCTGGTGTTACTGTTACGTTGGTGACTACGTTTCCATTTGAATTTTGGGCCCATCCCAAGGCTCTCCCATTACAGCAGTGGTGTTCTTTTCTAAAAAATGGGGAGGACGTGAAGGTGTACTTAGAAAAGAAGGCTTTGTGACATCAAAGGCAGACACTGGTGTTCTCAAAATACACGCCATGAAAGGAAGGGGAGCCAAATGTTAGCAAGAGCCCTCAGAAGCTCTGAAGAGCCGAGGAAGGCATCTCCCGGGGCCCACCGCAGAACCGAGGTTCCACCAGCTTCTAGACAGCAGCTTGCCTCAAGAACTGGCGGGATTTCTGCTGTGTCAAGTCAGTCACTGGGTGGTACTTAGGATAGCAGCTCTAGGAAATGAACACACCATGTTTCCCCTCTCATTGCAACATTGCCTATAGCTGTTTTGGACCCCAAAACACAAGCCAGGGTTCAGAGACTGAAGGTTACATAAAGAAGTCTCAGTCATTTCCATTCATCCTGCCCTAAAGCAGACAGAAACTAGCCATGCTGATTTGGACTGGATTTCCCATAAGGACAGCTCTGTCCTGCCCAGGGCACAGAATGGTTGTTATTTTAACCACCACGTGGAAAAGCATAGAGCTGAAGTCAAGCAGATCTGCGAGTCCACCTCCACTGAGACCTGCCAGCCCCAGGCTGTCCAACAAGAAGAAAACACTGAAGCTCATAGTGCTCTTAGGAAAATCAAAGGCATTAACCAAAAAAAAGAGCTTGGCACATAGTAGGTGCTCAGGAAATCATAAAGGATAAGATGAAGGTGACACAGAGACAGAGACACATGACAAGGCCTCTGACTCCCACCCAGGGCTCCTACACCCCTGTATCCAGTCCATCCCAATGGTACCTGCATCCTGCTCCCCTGACACCTACTGCCAGCCCCTACCATCAGGGTACCTCTAGGATCCAGCGACCACAAACCCTGGACTGGGGCTGAAAGGGTGGAATGAGTCCCCACATTAGTAAAATGTTACTCACTGTCTGTGGGTACTTAGACTCTTCACTAACTGGACCCAGTGGATTATCCTAGCCTCCTAACAGCCCTTAGGTTAAGTCTTTGTGTTTTATGTAGTGCCCCCAACATAGAACTGAAATTTTTATTTTTAAAGATGAAGTGTTTCCTTATTTGCAATTTTTTGTTTTGGCTTCTTTTTCTCTTCCCCGTTGCTCTCCATCTCTGCCTGCTCTCCGTCTGAGTTCTTCTCCACCTGGTGTCGTTCTCTTCATTCTCCTCTGCTGCCTTCCGCCTCTGAATCCCTTCTGCTGCCCACTCTTATCTTTCTTTCTTCTTTACGTCACACATACACTCTTCTGTGTACCTGGAGGCTTCCTCGTCCTATGACCTCCTCTCTACTTCTCTTTCGTATTCTGGTGCATTTTGTCTCCTCTTTCACATACTTCTTCCTCGATAACCCTCTCCTTTATGGAGCCTATAAAATGCCACTCTGGCTGCCTCTGCCACTCTTCCTGCTGACCTACCAGCCAGTCTGTTGGCTTATTTACCCCCCTCATTCCTCTTCTGATACTTCTGCACATTTCTGCCTGCTTCTCTTCTTTCTTCCTAGCAATGTTTCCATGTATCTTCTCTTTTCTTGCCCTCTCACTCTATGATTGTCTCTCCCCCTGTCTCACCTCCTCAAGTTCCATTTCTTATCTCTGTAAGGGTGTTAATATTTTAATAGCCTTAATGTCTTCCCAGGATCCTCAACTCTTTTGCCATGATTCAAAAGCAACGTGTCTCCTCAGAGCTTCATTTCAGGAGCAGTTAATTCTCTCTCCTCATACACCTGTCACCTCGTGTCACCTCGCTCTCCACGAAGTTATTAAGTGATGGAGAATCTGGCAGCCCTCTTTGCAATTCTCCTTTGTCTCTATCTAACAGCACTTATGAAGGATTTGGGATGGGAACTGGGAATGGCTGCAGCGGGGAGCGTGCTGCTGGGGCAGGCTCTTGGTGAAAGGATTAGTTCCTGAGAACTGCATCTGTGTCTGCTTATTTTCTCTGATGCATTTGAAAATATCTCACAAGGATGTGTTCTTCTACACCCTGTGCTGGGAGCCAGAGGGATGAGCAAGCCTTGAGCCCTTCCCTGGGAACACTTACAGCCTTGCTGGGAGACTGTGGGCCTAGTACTTAAGATCAATAAGATCATAGATTTTCAAAATGTGCTCAAAAGGAGGGAAATTAATCTCAGTGAGGGGAAGTAGAGAGATCTTCCCAAAGCATATGCCAGGCAGCCCTGTGGAGGTCAGATCTGGCCACCAGCACTGCTGTTTTCCACCTACATAGGACCCTGCTTGTGCGCAGTAGACACCCAACATCCATGTACAATATATGGAAGAACACGAATGTCTTTCAGAGGTAACTAGTGTTTCATCAGGAAGCGAATTCAGAGATGAGCACCCCAGACCAAAGGAAGAACATGATAAAAGATTTAGTGAGCTGAAGGTGTAGTTTGTGGGATGGTACTTAAAAAGCTTCAGATTTTTGTAGCACTTTACATTTTAGATTTTGGATTGAAGATGCTCAAGAGGTGAGGTCTACACAAGTATTCCAACTTTCAGAGCATTGCCAGAAATTCTTCTGATCCCAAGCGTGTTGGATAGTGAACGTTCAAGCTGTACATGCTGACCCACAGACCCGCTTCGCACCCACCATCCCCAAGCCACAGACTGATAGTCCACAGCTTTGCTTCCCCTCGGATGTGGCCTTCTGCCACACAGCACTGCCTCACCACGGCTCCTGCTGATAGACGGCAGTGTTCAGCAATGGCGGGTTCCTGTGGGCATGCAAGGCTCCAACCCCTTAGCTTAACTTGAAGCATCTGTACAGCATCATCCCAGCTCCAGAGGGAGCCACAGGACCAGCCAAGGCTTCAGATCCACTTTCAGGTCTTTTCTAAACCATCCAAGGTCACTTTGCACAGATACAGCTCCCCAAATGGCTCTTCCACCAACCTCCTATCACAGGTGCATTTCGGAGACTGTTTCATGGCACTAGACCTAATAATCTGTGTTCAGGGAATGGAAAAAGGCAATGTGACTACTGCGTAGAGAGTGTGAGAACAGGGTGAGTAGCCAGGAGCCTGATTAGAGGAGCATTAAGGGACAAGAAAACTAATCTAGGCCCTTCTGTAAGCACTGAAAAGCTGTTCATTGCAGGAGTATCTCCTTAGATCTGGAACTTAAGAGACTCACTGGTAGTCATTATGAAAAATGGAGAAGAATGAGGTAAGATTGGAGGCAGGAAATGAGTTAGGGGAAAGCTGGAGTGATAAGACAAGCCCAAGTGGGGAAAAAATATAAAAGAGCAACCCAGCGACATTATTGGTGATGTTTCTCATCTTCTCCTGCTACCTGTGCATATACAAGCATCTTC
The DNA here is from genome assembly GCF_000260255.1 of Octodon degus. Taxonomy (NCBI): domain Eukaryota; kingdom Metazoa; phylum Chordata; class Mammalia; order Rodentia; family Octodontidae; genus Octodon; species Octodon degus. The sequence goes on along the minus strand of NW_004524713.1, from coordinate 670,272 downwards.
TGTCCACTGCAGGAAACCCCAATTTTGGGGCCCTTTCCCCAGAAAGAAGCATAAGAAGAATAAGAAAAGCATAAGAAGCATAACAGACTTTCACCTTTATCCTTTGGGTTACAGTATCCATCATACAGAATTCTTACAGAATTTTGGCAGATCTGTGGATTTTAGTATCTAGTCCACTCTCACATTTTAAGAATTTCATTTAGGAATAATCGTATGCTTCGTTGAAACCCTGTGGCCTTCCTAACAGCTGTCACTAACCACCTTGGTGGTGTGATTTACCCATAATCTTCTGAGAAACAATCTTCCCTGATCCTAAGGGCATACTCCTGTGTCTGCATCTGTGTCTTGGCTTTGCTGTTCATAGACTGTGGGATTTGGGGTGAGTCTGGCAACCTTTCTTAGCTCCAGTTATGTAAATTGAACAGTAGGTTGAAATAAGGAAGCAGGACTAGTAAGGCTGCACCCAGTTCTAGAGCTCTCGAGCTTTTAAAAATGGGTACAATCAATGTCAAAGCTGGATAGTAGAATGGCTTTTTCTTTGGACTCAGAACTTGGTTCAAACTTCCCTTCTGTCACATGACAAGGCAGGTGGCACTCAACAAGACACCTCACCTCCTTAAGCCACAGTTACCTGCTGGCAAGATGGAAACCTCATGCCTACCCTCCAAAATTATGGGGATTACTGAATTGAAGGACAAAGAGCTCTAAGTCCTTTCTCTTTACAACAGGATTTAAGCACCATGCTGCAGGATGACATACCTACTGAGTTTTTTCCTTATGTATTTCCTTATGTTGGTTTTCTAGTGATGCATAAAATAAAAAATGAAGGAGGATTTCAAATACAATGAATCAATTCACATTAATTTTTTTAATCCGGTGGTGCAGATGTTTCTGGGATTTAATCATCCCCTTTCTCTCTAAGGGAAGAAGCAATGCTGTCCACATACTTTGAAACCATCAACGACCTGCTGTCCTCCTTTGGGCCGGTTCGTGACTGCTCTCGGAACAACGGGGGCTGCACTCGCAACTTCAAGTGTGTGTCTGACCGCCAAGTGGACTCCTCCGGATGTGTGGTGAGTGTCCACCTCGACACCAAGGCCACTTGCTTTGGCCTCTCCCTTGCAAGGCGCGGCAGGCTGAGGCACACTGTACTATGTGACGCTTCTGCCACTGCAGCCTTTGGCTTCCACCACTTCACCTGTGAAATGGCAACATTAGACCTCCCTCTGGGAGCTGTTGGGAGAAGATGAGCTTTTATCACTTAAGTGCCTACAGTACAATAGGTCCTTGAGAGGCCCGGGCTTCTGGAAGCTTACAGCGCCTTTTGGGGTACAATAGAGCTTGCCTTATCTCTGTGAATCCAGTGGGGGTCAAAGAGATGCAAAGCACAGATGCTTTGATGCGGTGCAGAAGAGAGGGGGTCCGCTGAGACCTTCAGTTTGGAATACACTTCTTGAAGAACTGGATACTGGAAATGGCTTCAAAAGATGTGTCCATGAGGTATGGTCAAAATACACAGTGAATATTTAAACTTTTAAAACTTGTCACAGTAAAAGAAACATTACCTCAAGATCCGCCCCTTGCTTTGAACATACAAACACCGCCTGAAGCTGTTCTGGAAGTCCTACTTCATGAGTGGCTTTAGTTTGCTGGCTGTCCTGGCTGCCTCAATGCTCTGAATCAATTCAAACTGTTGACCTTCATGCTCATTTTAACTTTGGGGAAGAACCAGAGGTCTCATGGTGCCAGATCCAGTAAACAAGGTGGACGAGGACACATAAGAATGCTCAGAATAGCGGCCTTGCACTTGTGCAGCACTAGTAGCTGCCTCACTGGGCTGTGAGGACACCTCCTACTGACACAAAAGAGGATCTCCAGAACTGCTTCAGGAAGTGGCAGGGACAGTGCGATATGTGCACTTGAAACAAGGGGGTGGCGCATCGAGGGGGATTCACGGCTATGTGGTTTTTTTTTTTAAAGAACAGTTTGTCTATATTGAGT
>NW_004524713.1:666320-668171 GCF_000260255.1 Octodon degus | reverse complement strand
TTTTTTTTTTTTTTTGTGGAACTGGGGATTGAACTCAGGCCCTTGCGCTTGCCAGGGAAACACTTATTCCACTGAGCTATCTCCCTGGCCCCTACGGCTATGTGTTTTTAATGGGGACATTTTTAAACAAAATTTAAATAGGCGCTGTATATTCTCACCACTCAGTGTACATTAGGAACACAGTGCTGATGGCCAAGATGTAAGCATGGGAGTGAATGAGGTAGCCTGGTGCACATGGAATTTCAGCATCCAGTGTGAGTAAGGACAAAGGAGAAGATGAGAGAAGATCTCTCTTGCTTACAGAAAGGTGTCCACAAATTGATTTTTCTTCATAAGCATGGCCTCAGGTAGTTGTTCAAAGTGCCAAGTTCACAGCTCCATTATAAAGAAGTTAGGACCCAAGATCCTGACTTTTTAACAAGGGAAAGAGTGTGTGCATGTATGTCTGTCCTGGGAACACACTTAGGCAACACTTCCCCACAGGCTAAACTCAGCCTGGTACTCAGTGCCAGCACCCTTCTCTTCCTGCCAGTGTCTCACTGCTATACTTCAACTAACTAGAGCCAAGTAGTCCTAAGTAGATGTTGTATCAGTTACTTTTCCCTTGTTGCTGGGACAAGATGCCCAACATCCCAAATTAAGGAAGGAAAGGTTTATTTAGCTCACAGTTTGTGGAGGTTGCAGTCCATAATCAGCTGGCTCCAAGGCAGAGTGTTGCATAGAAGAGGGCAACAGTTCATGGTGGCAGAAAGTACCAAAACAGCAAGAGTGAAAAAGGAGGAACAGTGGCAGACTGCAAGCCTCTCTCCCTTCCTTCTATTCCATTAAGGCTCCATGTCCCAGTGCAGGTGTAGCACTCACACACATAATCTCAGCAGCATTTGTGTCCATAATCCCAGCACTGGATCATGAATTAATCACAAACTCTCAAAACCCACCTTGGTGACTACATGAGGCTTTGGGGGGACAACGAGACACAAACCATAAAATATTTTTCTTCCCACATGCTACCTGTTGAATGCCTCCTGGCCTTTGCTCACATTGTTCTTTCTGCAAAGAATGAACTCTTGTCCCAGTTCATGAGGCAAACAAGTGGACATGTTTCAAGTGTCTTCCCCTTTATGAAGCCTTTCTCTCTGCCATGGAGAATTAGTGGTGTTCTTCCAGGAATTGTTATTTTCTGCATTCACAGTTATTGTTCATTGGTCATACTTCAAGCTTAGATTGGTTCTAGAATTTGTCTCTCCCAACAAATTGAGGGAAAACTGAGAGAATCTGGTGATTCTGCTCAGCCACCTAAAGCACCCAGCTCAATAAGTAAAGAAGAAATAAAGGTGGTGATGGAAGAAGGAAGCTTTCTGAATGAGACTCAATAAAATTAGGATATACAAGTAGCCCATAACACACATACAGCAGCTGGGAAAACGGTCTTTACCAAGAGATCAGTACAAAGAATCATCTGCAGTGAGATGATCCCACGAAAATACATTTTAGATTCAAAGATCAACAGATCTTCAAAGATGGACAGACTATTGGAATTTTTATTAGCATGTGTTTGCAATACATAACAAATCCATTAATTGTGGGAAATAAATATGTGCACATGGCACATATTTATTTTGATCCTTTTTACTTCTACTTTCTCCCCTATAACCCTACAACCATTGTCCATCTTCTTGTTTCCTATCATCTATCTTTTAATTTGCTCTGTAAACCACTTGCACTTTGGGTTATTGTGCACAAGTAGCTACTGTATTTAACCTTCTATGTCTGAGTTATTTCACTTAGCATTATGATCTCAAGGTGTATCCTCTTTCCTACAGATGATTCAGATTAATCCTTCTTTATGGC
>NW_004524713.1:652524-665702 GCF_000260255.1 Octodon degus | reverse complement strand
AAAAAAAAAAATAGTTAAGGCTAAAGGGGAAGTGTATCGGCCCCTGTGAGAATTAGGTAGCATTGGATGGAAGGGTTTAAGGCTTGTATCTAGATCTCATGGTCATAAGTGGGCCTGGGGAGGTAAGCTGGATTGAGGGTAAGTGATGATGGAATTAATACATGATGCTGGGGTTAAAGATATGATGCCAGGACTGAGGCTGCCCCACTCTGAGTGTGAGTTGCACTGCCCAAAAGGGCACATAGCCTGGAAGAAATGTACAAGCAGGCATGCTTGCTCCTGCTGCTGCTGCCTTCTGCTTGCCATGCCATACATTATTTCTGCTCTGTGGTTCTACCCAGCTTTGGAGCCAGGTGACTATGGGCTGAAGCCTGCACAGACTGTTCCTCTTTTAACATTGGCTGTCAGGCATCTTGTCTCTGCAATGAGGAAAGTACTGGAGACTAGGGGTTCCCATGCCGTCACTGGCCCCCTCTTCATCTCACAGCTCTGGCTTCCTTAGCACAGTGCCATTCTCTAGTCAGTTTTTCGGGCAGCATCCTGGCCTCTTTCCTCCTCCCTCCACAGACACCACCAACTCATCTCACCAGGCCAACTTGATTCTCCTGTACCAACCCCTGTGGTCCAGAGAATAGGCTGAGCTTGTCTACAAAGGAGTCACCCTGGGTGCTCTGGCCAGGAAACTGCACCTGCAATGAATGGCTGAGGGGGGGGGGCAGGACAGAGTCTCAAGAGCTGTGGGTGCAGCAGGAGGAGAAGCTGTGGGTGCCAGGTCAGACTACTCAAGCCACTGTCTCCTGCAGCATATTGCACCCAATCCTTCCGTTCGTTTATTGGAAAACAGGCCCAGAGCAAGAGAAGAGGATCTGTCCAAACCTTGGAGTCAGTCAGTGGGTAAACAGGACTGAAGGATGTTCAATGTCCACGTTGGCTCCTAGGCAGAAAACCGACTTTTTGCAAGGATGGAGCTGTCTGCCTTTTTTTCTCTTTGGCATCAGTTCTCATTCCAGAAATAATTAAGCTCCCTCTCCTTTGGAATGGATGTCCCCAAAGACCGAAACCTCCAAAGGCAGAAATAAGTGTGTGTGTGTGTGTGTGTGTGTGTGTGTGTGTGTGTGTGTAGGCAGCAATTGTCTCTCTTTTTCTTTCATTACTATGAAGTAGAAGGAGAAAAACACAGAAAGAACATTCATTCCCTGGAGGTTAACAGAAAATTCAGCAGTCTGATGAGGTTGTCAGAGACCTTCCTCTCTTGATTAAAGATTTAATGTTAAACTTCAACGCCAGCATAGACAGATGCAAGCCAAACTCTGCTTTGTAGAATAGACAGGCTAACACCTTTGCTTTTACAATGAGATGTAAAATGCCTTTCATTTCTCTATATGCTTTCTTATGCCCACCAAGTGAAACCTTTCCTCTGAGCCCCCTTCTAAGAAACTCCATCTGGCATAAAAATAAACATATTTTTCAAATACATTAAAATTCTCCAATCGTGTCCACAGCTGATAATTCATGCTCACAACGTACCTGAACTACAGATTTCCTTGTGGATGAGCAAATGAGGTTCAGAAAATAGCATGACCTTCTGAGGTCTTGACCATTATGTGCAAGAGAGAAAGCCAAAACCCTGTCCCTAGTATCATTCTTAGCATCAAAGTCATTTTGGGTTCTTTCTCCCCAGAGCTGAGAGGAGACACAGTGAAGGACATCCTAAAGAAGGCTGGCCTAAGTGTATGGCTCCCCTGATTTGCTTGTTGGTGAGCTTGACCTCATCAGTCTTATCCTCCCCATATTCTGGATAAGATCAACAATTCTTGAACTCACAGATTTTTCTGGAATATCAAACAAGTACAACTGCCAATGATGCAGCTTTTACAGAGTGCTGTGACTATATAAGACCACGTCACTGATATTGGACATAGTACATATTTAGAAGCACGGCGTATCTTTCTACAATCCTCATGTAGCAGATATCATTTGTGCTTGGCTTCATTTGTTAATGTAGAACACTTCCTTCTAGTCAATTTTAGTTGTTTACCTATTACTTCTTCCTAAATATTTAATTTCAAGGGAATTGATGAGTCTCTAAAGCATACGGAGCCAGGAGATAGATGGTGCTTTGCCTTCACCTCTCAATCTGGTACCTGCTGTCCCTTCTGACACATATATGCCACTCTTTATTTTCTTCTATGCATAAAGACTTTTCTTTTCCTACCTGATTCACAGGGGTGTGCTCCATGCTGGCATCTGGTGCTTGATACTGCATTCCACCACGAGGTCAGGTACAGCCTGCTGCTCTATCCATCAGGTAGCTTGCCAGCCCTGCTGAGGGCATGAGGAACGTCCAGCAGCTTTCAGACACCACCCTGAGATCTTAGAGAAGCTGTCTGCAGCGCTCTTGATCTAGAATTGCCCAGAAGCATTTGCATTCAGCTTTTTTAGGCCAGGAAAGAGCACTAGATTATAGCTACCATCAAGCACATGCTATCTGGCAAGTAAGATGCGGACCCCCTTGACCTTGAACTCACCCAGTTTTTCTACAGCCCTTCATCCCTGTCAGCTGCCCATGTGACGAGGCTGGTGGGAACAGAGCATGGAGTTCCCTTTGAGGAGGCTCATTAGAACTTAAAGCTTATCTTGTTTGACTTTTGAAATTGCTTTCCTCCTCCAACTCAAATGATCTTTACTTCTCTGTAGGTGTAAGGGAAGCTAAATCTGTAATATATCACAGGTGCTTCCATTATACTAAAATTGTTAACGTAACTTTTATCTTCTATCCAGGCCCTGACTTCTGAAACACAGAGGAAAATATAGTAGCAGACTTCTTTGGCTTGGTTTTCTTGTTCTGCTTTGATAACACTCCTTTGGAGTAATGTATTCTTCTGGTGTAGAGTTGCTCACTTTGGGAATAGATATAAAGGGTGTGGCGGGCAGAATCACGTCCTCTCCAACACATCCACATCCTAATCCCCAGAACCTGTGACTCAATTATGTTGTACTACATGACACAAAGGGGAATTAATTTTTCACATAGAATGAAGATTCCTACTCAGCAGCCTTTAAAAGAAGGAGATTACGTGGGTCATTAGGGTGTCCCCAGCATCATCACAGGAAGCCTTAAATGTGGAAGAGGCAGGTGAGGGGTGCCTGAGCGAGGTACAGCAGTGCACCTGGAAGGTGCTTCTAGAAGCCACAGGAAGCAGAGATGGGTTCACACCTGGAACCTTTAGAAAGGAACCCAAGTCTGCAGATACTTTGATTGTGCCATGGGAGACTTGTGTTGAAATTTTAAACTACAAAGCTCTGTAAGATAATACAGTTATGTCGCCTTACACTTTCACGTGTATCACAGTTTGTCACAAGAGCAATGCAGTACTAACACAGAGTCAAGGATAATAGGAGGTCAGAGACAGAGGAGGGAGGTACTATAGGACGAATCATCCTATCATTTTTATTTCCAAATAATTTCTGAGGACAAGGGAGCTCTTGACCAGAAATGGAGGAAGTGCCAGAGCATGGAGCGTCAGAAAGGGGAGGGAGCCTGAGCTCCCCAGCAGTGTCCCAGAGAGTGAAAAATTGTTGTGTATTAGAAATGTTACAAATCCAACAGACATAATAATATCAGCAAGGCACGGTTTTAAATATAAGCTATGAGTCCATTTATTCTGCACGGCAGTACAAACATTGGAAAACTGTAATCAAGATAGAAGATAAAAATAAAGCAAACTGTAAACACTTAATGGTGGCTTCCCAGGGAGGGTGCTTCCACCACAATTCCTGAGTGACTGCTGCCTCCTGACGCATTTCACTCATAGTATTCCTTTGCATTATTCTGGTTTTCCCAACATGGAAAGTAAGCCTGTGAACGGGCCCAGCTCTGGGCAACTTCATCCTTCTCCACCACGTCACTCTGCCAGCTGATGGCTTAGTTTTGCTGTCCCAGTTACATAGTATTGCATCATGAACTACTCTAAAACTCAATTTCTCAAAGGCTTGTTTTATTGACTTATGGTTCTGTAGGTCAGGAATATGCAAAGGGTGGATCAGAGTTTGTGTCTAATCTGCAGCAGACTGGGTAACTGTGGCCAGAGGTTCAGCATTCAGACCACCCTTTCCTTTACCTGTCCGGCAATAGAGCTGGTGTCCGCTACTAGAGCTGGTGCAACAGCAGGTGGCACTGCTGGTGTTGGACTTCAGGTGGGGCTGTCACCTAAAGGCTTTACATGTGACTTCTCCATTTGGTCTCAACTTCTTAGACTGTAGAGGCTTCACTTGCAGTGGTAGCATCCAAAACACAAGTGTTTCAAGAACTTAAGCAAAAGCTACAAGTATCCTTAGTAGCCTAGCCTCGGGAGTTCCAGAACATCATTTCTACCACTCTGTTGGTGCAAGGAGATTATTAAGGCTGGCTCAGATTCAACAGGCAAAACCTGAACTTCAGCTATCACAGAGAAGAATCTTTGATCATCTTTATTCCAGCTACTCTTCTTGTTTTCTTTGGAACCAGGAATAGAACTCAGAACCTTGCACTTACCAGGCAAGCACTGTGCCATTTGAGCTATAGTCCAGCCCACTGTGATCATCTTTAATCTTCCCGTTCATCTACAATCTTGAGTCTCACACAAGGGCCAGAATAGGAAGGGACCTCGGAGATCTTCTAACCAGAGCTAGCACTTCTGCATTATGCAAACTAGAAAACAAATACCTAGCAGGGTGCAGAAGTTGCTCATACTCATGTAGGGAGGAAAGGGTGGAATCCAGATTTCATCCCAAGTGCACCATCCTTTGGTCATGCACCAGTCTTGCTACGGATTCAGTCTGCATCTTCCTTTCCCGGCACAGCTGTATCCAGCACTGGCACTGGACAAGAGCTGCAAAAACAGGAGGCCCAAGTTGTTGGTGAGCTAGCTCAGCAGCTGAAACAGACCTCAGCAGAGGAGGCTGCACAGCCTTGAGGGAGTCACTCTGTTTCTCTGTGTGAAGTTTTCTAAGGGGTTGCCGTCTGAAGCATCAGAAGAAGAGGCTGGTGGGTGGAGAGAACCACTTCTCAGCACCTACTTCCTGCCAGCTTGCTTGTGTTCCTGGCAATTGATGCTTGTAACTGTCCCCAGATGAGCTCTGTTTTATCTGTTTCATGAAAAGAGAAATGGCACTAACTGTAAGAGCAAGCCATGACTTCCTGGCATAGTTCCAAATGTTCTCTTATTTATTTATTTATTTGTCAATTTAATATTTACAGTAATCCTGTAAGTTAGGTATTACTAATTAATTACTTCAGTTTATACGTGAGATACATCACACTGCTTGGTAGGGAACTGGGATAGGTGGGAAAGCATAGTAGGACAGGGAGTTAGAAGAAAGGATAGTGCTGGGTAGAGTCACACAGAGGTCCCTAGGGAGAAGTGGTTTGTTTTAGGAGGTGTCTACGTCATCATTCCCAGGCCTGACTGTGAATTCCAGACCAATTGCAAACCCAGTCCAACACTTCCACAATCACTCAGTCACATTTCCACGTCCTTTGCTCTGTCTTTCTTTGTTTCCGTTTTGACCAGAAAAGCCATCTGGCTCTCCAGATAGTAGGAAGGACCGCAGGACCCAGCAGCGCCCAGAGACGCTGAGAGGCCACAGCACAAGGCAGCCGTTTTTAAAGTCAAGATGAATAAAGATAGGAATTTTCATTTATTATAGGTCAGGCTCCTCCAGGCACTGCTCAGAGGAGGCAGGGACTGGAATCTGGCTCAGTAAGGCGGAGAAAGGCTGCTTTTTCTCCAGTCCTCAGGCTTCCCCCTGTTTTTATGACTCAGCCGAGCTGTAATTAAAGAAGTAAACTTGATGAGGGTCGAGAAGAAAAGCAGGAGGAATCGGCAGGGTGAAAAATCGCTTTGGAGCCCAGCGCAGCCACAGCTGGCCAGGGGCAGCCTGACCCTCTCTGCCTGGGGGTCTGGGGCTCCTCCAGCAGGGGCAGCGGGATGCAGCCTTGCCGGGGCCTGGCCTCCGGGGAGTGCTTCCTCCTTCCCAGAAGTGGACGCACAACGCTCAGCCCATCCCCACATATCTACCAGTCACCAACTTTACAGACCAACAGTGTTTGTATCAACTTATTTTTCAGTAAGTGTGAACTACTGGAAAACAGAAGCTAAAAGAAAAACGAAGACCAGATGGGGAAATACCTTGTAAATATAAAAATTATATTACTATAATTAAGATGAACACAGTTATTCTGGTTTTTCATTTCAGATCTAAGGAAATGGTACCAAGATATTAGGATTTAGAGGACTAGGGCATGTTTTGCTAATATCCAAACTAGAAGGAATGATGCTTGCCATACAATTCTTTTTAAAAATTGTGAAAAGGATGTGAAGTCAGGAGCAGGCATCTCTGTAAGGACTATTTCAGACTCTGCAGCTTGGGAAACCACTTAACTGGTGGATCCTCTCTAGGGTAGCACCAGCAGAGTGCCCCCTGATGTAATGCTCCCCAGACAGAAAATGTCACAGGGTGAGCACGGCTCTGCTCATGCTACCGATGAGGAACAGACCCAGAAAGAGTGAGAAATTTGCCCATCCAGGTAAAGGCAGAGAAGAGATTTAAGCCCAAGTCTGTCAAAGTCCAATGCCCATTCTCATAATGTAACAGATGACAACTACCAGAGATTCAGAGTTCTCCCAGGCAAAAGCCAGTGTGCCCAGCATCAGAGACCATCCTTCTCACCTTCAATGTCCAGGATTCATTCTTTGCCCTCAGCACCCAAGAGATCTGGAGGAAACGGAAAGAAGATTTAATTAGGAACAGGAACAGGAATGGTCTGTTCAGGAAAAAAGTGGAAGTGGCATTGATGTTGTGCCTGCACACAAGACTAAACTTTGGATGCTGAAACTGGGGGAGGTTCTCCTACATCAGGAGCTGTCCTTTACATCTTTTCTTGCAAATTTCTAGCTCAGCCCTCTTGCCTTCTAACCTGGTAGGGAGAGGGTAGGGCAGCAAAGGATTTCCCAGATCATAATGTGTGACATTCTCATAAAACCTGGAGCTCTTTTATGACATTAAATATTTTATTCTTCCCATGACATTTGAAGAGTTCTCTATGTTTTCCCCTCATTTTATTCCTTTGGGTCCCAGTCTTTCTGGGTCTGTTGGTATTTCTGCTGGTATTTCAAAAAGTTGGTTTTATCATGCAGAAGTCATTATCTATTAAAGTCAGGGGCAGCCATCACCTTTCTGAAGTGATATGTTTTACTCTTTGATTCCTGGAAGAAGGATGTGGAGTGAGGAAAGAACCCCAGGCTGAAGGCAGGATATGCAAATAACAGTTTTGGTTCTGCTAACTATTGGCAGGAAGTAATAAACCAGTCACTTCAGAAAAGTGGAGCCTTCCAGGTAGGCCCCATCCTGGAGCTCACGGAAGGTATGTAGGACCAGCCTATAAAATTGGTCACTGTATTGCTAAGTTTCAACTTCCAGAATCCATGATTTCAAGTTAGAGGTTCTCAGAGAGTAGTGGTTCTAATGCTGGGAGGGCTTAAGAGTAGGAACGACAGTGTGGGAGAGAAGATGAGAATGAGTTCACTGGTAGGTGGGCAAGCAAGTACCCAGAGGGAAGAAGGTCTGGCCTTTCACCTCCCTTTGCTGTTAGTTTTAGATGTACCACTGACATGTCAACCATGTATTTCATGTACCTGCCTGACACGGGTACATGTGTGAGGCACAGATACTTTTATAATTTGGAAAGGCATCTGTATGGAAGATCTTGTATTCTCGCATAGCATCCCTGCCTTCAGGAGTTCAGAACAATTTCTTACGACTACAGTTGCTGGCTTTAGCACACCTGGGACAGATTCGAGCTCTGTCACTGACTAGCCATGTGATCTAGGGACAAGTTCTTTAAGACCTCTTTGAGTGTCCTGTTGAGTAAATCAGGGATAATAATATTTTCGTGACAAATTCGCTGCTAGGAATAACAGATAATACATAGAGAGCAGCCAGTGGGTGGCCTTAAATAGGCAGGAAACATGGTCACTATTATTGTTATTATTATTTGCGATCTCCAGCAGGGATAATGGTGGTGGTAGAGAGGATGAAAATAAACTGATGTGTTTGTTATGTTCCAAGCATCTGAGGTGAGTCTAATTATGATTTTGTCTCTTACAGGTAGAGAACTAGTGTTGTGTAGGTCCGTCTGTTTCCTAAGACCTAGAGTGGGGAATTTAAGGCCAAGAAGCTTAGTATGAGATGAATCCTTAATCAGGACAAATTATCTGTAAACACCATTTGTAATGGTTGCCGGATAACTCTGTGGAAGGAGGACACCATCTATTGCTTTGTCTTCTTGGACATTTTGATTGCTTCCTGTTTCAGTACATGTTGTGGTCTCTGAGCATTTGGGGGCAGAAGTCTTCTTCTGTACTTTATTTCTTTAGATTAGATGCCAGAAAGTTTGGAAGGGCAATGTTCGAGTGTTCCATGATTTACGTGAAGGAGTGGGAAGAATTAGCCACAGCAACAGCAGCAGCAGACCCAGGAGCAGTGCTACGCACGGCTTCCCACCCACTGTTTGTCACAGGCTGCTATTTTGCCTTCCATTTGCAGTTCAAGGGCAGCTAGTGTGTGTGCTGGAAAGGGTATTACACAGAGGAGTGAGGAAAAATAAAAGCGGTGCTTGAGGGAGTGGAACCTAGTGATGTGTGCAAGCTGCTTGTGGGAGAGTGTAAGTGCAGGGACAGGCAAAGGGGATCAATGAAGCAGTGGACACTGCCTCCTGGAGGCTGGAGGAGGTCACAAACCATGGAAGCACAGCCCTTCCCAGCCGCTGGCTGTTCCAAGCTCATATGCAAACTGCTTTGCTCCAAAACCTGGTATTTGGACACCTTTCTTTACCTCTGAAATGAGAAAGCTGGCAAATTGTGTTCATCTTAATTATAATAATAGAATTTTTATATTTGTAAGTTATATTCTCCATCTGGCCTTCAATTTTCTTTTACTCTCCCCCCCCCCACTTTGTACATGCACAGTATAAAATGAAACAAATCCAAACACTTCTGAGATATATAAAGAAAAGAAGAATGAAAAAAAAAAAAAACAACACCCAAGGTCCTTTCTCTCTGTTGCACACTTACCTTGGAGATGATTGTACCAGAGTCTGTCTATATATAGAATTCCTGTGCATTTTCCCCTACACATATGCAAATACAAACAAGAATTTGTGAGAGTTGAAACATGAATGCATAAAAAGCTTTCAGTTGTGTTTGGTTGGGAAAGTTTTCCTTATCAGAACTATGTATCTTTACACACACTTTTCAAAGAGCATGTTTTTGAGAGACAACTGGCTTGCTTGCTTTTTTCTTTCTCTTTCTTTCTTTCTTTTTTTTTTTTTTTCTTTCATTTTAGGTGTCTACAGGGTGTTCACGTCTCACTACTAGATCAGACTCACAGTGATCCACCTATTTACAGCCTCCCAAGAGGTGGGATACACGCACACGCCACCATGCCCAGTCTCAATTGCTGTCTCAACACATACCTGGGGCAGGGCCGGCACGACAGGCCCGGGGAATGAACCCTTGGTGCCTGTGCCTGCTTGCAGGTGCTTTAATCTGCTGAGCTATTTGGCCAGCTTTCTATCTAGAATTTAGCTATGTATAATGATTTTTCCATGGGTCAAAATGAAGGTAAACATCTGGGGATATAACTTAAAGATAGTGTCTGTGCCTGGGTGTGTGAAGGCCTGGGTTCAACTCCCAGCATCATGGGAGAGAGAGAGAGAGAGAGAGAGAGAGAGAGAGAGAGAGAGAGAGAGAGGACAAAGAGAGACAGAGAGACAGAGAGAGAGGCTCACATACATACTCCATACATAATTGAATCCAAAGAGCACAAAAGCTAGTTAAATAGAACTTAGAATCTTAAACTCCAGTCTAGCCCCATCTTCCTAGAATGCTGTTTTTCTTTTATCTTTATCATTGTTGTTTTATCAATGGTCTTGGGGATAAATGGGTGATAAATGTTATCATCATTATGGAAATTATTAATTACATGAGTAAAGTTGTTATTTTTCCCCGATATTCTCCAGCTTTTCCATTACTTTTGCCTTAAAAATCCTTGTTTTTAAATTTAAATTTAATTTTTTTAATGTATTTGGTACAAGGTCTCACTATGCAGCTCAGACTTATAGTGATCCTCCTGCTTTCAGCCTCCCCAGCACTGGGATTACAGATGTGCGCCACCACACCTGGTCTTGGCCTTAAAAGCCCTTTACCCACCAGCCCAGAAGTCTTAAATCTATTCACCTAGAGGCAGCCAGCAATGAAAAGATTTCATCAGACACTTGCTAGCCTTCACCCTCCCTGGGCAGAAAGATACATCTTCCCGGAGACAGGGGCTGGTTCTTCACAACTGTGGGCCACTGAGAGTAGACTTAGCCATGAGACAGCCTCAGGTTTACATCGACCCTTATGACTGAGACACTGTGACCTCCATCAGATTGGTGAATGACTCTGTCCTCTCCTATCTTTCCCCAAAACTTGGCTTTATCCATGGTGTTTTGGGGCAGGGGCCCCATGTGTTCAGCCAGACATGAGCCAAAACCAATTTCATGACCTCCTATTTCAAGGTCAGTTTCTTTTATGAAACAAGGAGTTTGGTGAAGTAGGAAACATGGTATTGTTCTCTGGCTTTGCTTGGCTTTCAGAAACTATCTCCATTGTCATTTAAATGCAAGGGTCATTTTAGAAGCTCATTCTCAAGAGCTTGGTATAGACTTAGGTGGCAGCATGACCATTCTCCCCAGTATGGCTCTGCTTGCTCATTCCACAATTTCAGAGTTGACCTTGATTTGTCCTGGGCCACCTTCCCTCCTGCCAACAGTCCATACATTGAAGCTGTACTTGGTTCTGTGCATATTTAGATGCTGAAGATGAGCCTGGATGAGAGCCGCTGCGATGTGGTGCCTCTGCTCCCACAGGAGAGCTGTTCTTCTATGCACACTAGAGCCCAGGGCGGTGACAGAGCTCTCTGTAAGCTACAGTTCCAGAAAAGAGATAGAACTGAGTTTTGGGTTTTCTTTGCTTCCTTGTTTCAGAAACCAACCATTTCAGCTAACAAAGCTTACCTTTTCAAAATTATGAAATTATATAGGTGTGTGCAAAAATGTTTAGAATAAAGAGACTAGTAATACCCAGTAATCCAACCTCCAATAACTACTGCTTGGGTTTTGATATTTTTATGGATTTCCTAGATGATACATATTAACTAACATTATTGTGAAATGGCATATGTATAGAATGCCATGTAAAACATTACCTACAATTTACCCAAGACTAATTAAATAATACACATCAAGCCATCACTCAAGCAAGAATGGGAATATTACTTGCATTCCAGAACCGCCCCCTCTGAGTTGCCCACTCTGTCTCTATTTCTCATTTTAAACTCTTTCCATGAAGAAACAGCCCTAACATTGACTTTTATCCTAATCATATCTTGTTTCTTTTCTTATTTTTTCCTTCTCTATGCAGAATAATGTAAATAACTTTTGTTCTAGATAACGACTGTTGGTAGTAAATTCTCTATTGTATAATACATCTCAGTGAGCTAGATCTTCATAAAACTAATCTTTGCCTTCAGTTGAAGCAAAACTTGTCTATCAGTCAATGATTTATTTGAATTTCCAACTTATCATTGTGCACTTACTCTGTGTGAGATCTTTACTGAACCCTTAAGAGATGGCCTGTGCCATGGTCACCAAAGAGCTCATGGGCATTTGCATGGCCAAGATGTGCTGCATTTGGCTCTGTCACCTTCAGTCTTACATGGATCTTCCTTTGTGCACATTGGGATGAGTGTTTCCCCCTCATGTGAGTTCCCTTTGGTTTGGACTCCTGTTTCCTTCCTTTGAATCTTTGGTGCCCACACAAACATATTTTTCCCTCTAGCTGGTCCAAACCCAAACTTCCAAGTTTTTTCTAAACCTCACTTTAAAACACTACCTCTTGAGTTCATCCTGAGTGAGGAGAAATCCTTTTAGGCTTGGGATGAGGTAGAGGAAAAGAACAAATATCTCAAATAACTTTCGTGCACCTTTATGCCTCTGAATCTTCAGTGCACCTCAGAAAACTGTTCTTGCTGCTCCCATTTTGAGGGTAGAGGCCAGCTCAGGAAGGGAGTGACCTGCTCAGTGCCATTTAGATCAACATTGGCAGCACTGGGACCAGGACTCCAGTAGTTAGTAAGAGATTGCCAGAGGCTTTGCACTGGTTCTGGAGCCAGGCTCTCAGCATCCAGCTTCCTGCAGTGCCAACAGATGGGGTCAGCCATGAAGTGTCAGTGCCCTTGTATGTACCACAGCGCTGAAGCATGGCATTGCCAGGACAGGTGCATGGGACAGCATTCCCAGGACGCTCCCAGTATTCAGTCCTCAGAAAACAATATCTAGATGAGAAAATCAGATTGGTTGTGGGCAAGTTCATGTAAGAAAGACATAAGAGGCCCACCTGGGGCCTCAGTCGTCAATGCTTTGCTATGAGCATCAGAATTTATGCTTAATTCTTAGCACCTCCTGAAAAATTTCTTCCACTCACTTTCATTCCTGGAACACTGGACTTGGGGAACTGCTTTCTTTCCAAGCCCCTGAGAGTCCAACATATATGGCATCTGAATCCATTTAGGGATAGAATTTTTTCCTACTTTTCTTTTAAATTGCTTTCTGTGATAAAAAAAAAAATAAAATATGCAAACCATCCAAAATTACACTCGACATAAGCTGAATAAATATATACCCACAGAAGCATATGTTCAATGGCTGCTGTTCTATGCTTTTCAAAGCCAACTAGCTTATAAAATCATTTCTCACTGAGTCTGGGCGATCAATGAGAAGGTGTGGCATGAGGACATAGCCACAAGCTGCAAATTGAGTTTTTAGTTACAAGGGATGCAGAAGAGAAGGCTGCCAGCAGAACCCCGCAGGCCTGGAAAGGTACTCAGCTCCAGCCCTAATGAAAGCCTGGCCTGAGCCGAGCCCTAAATAAGCACCTCATTACTAGGCACAGTGAAAGGAAGAGGGAGTTCTTTGGAGTCCAGCTCTCAGGTTTCAAATCTTCTGTAACATTGAACAATTTCAGATATTTCTGTAATAGAGGAGAAGATGCCTTAACCTTATTGCGTCTTAGTCTCCCAGAATGAAATATATATAT
>NW_004524713.1:644974-652424 GCF_000260255.1 Octodon degus | reverse complement strand
ACATATATATGGATGAATCTGTGATATTGTAGTATGTATGTAGTCTTCTCCCTTGTTTTTTGGCATATAGTTTCTAAAGTCCTGGATTTTCAGTGTCTCTTTGTGTATTCATGAATTATATGGTGGCTGGCTCCTCCTATGTAGCTTTCAGCTTGTGACTGGTCAGAGGGAAGACCAAGGCAGCATAAGAGGATTCAGATTTTAAGCCTCAACTCTGAACATCTAGATAAGGAAGACTAAGGGCTAAGCAGATCTCCAAGGGCCAATGATTTAATCAATTATGCTCCTGAAATGATGTTTTCATAAACACCCAGGAGGAGCAGACTCTGGGAGTTTCCGGAGAGTAAAGCACTCAAGAAGTGCCTTGTACCTTGCCAGAGGCTCTGCTCTATGTGTCCCTTCCACTTGTTGTTCATCAGTACATCCTTTGTAACAAGGCTTAGGATAGCAATCAAACCCAAGGATGGGGTCAAGGCATCCTCCCTTTGTAGCCAGCTGACCATAAGCAGTAGCATAACAACCTGGTGCTGCTCTACGCAATCTGAACTAGGTGGCTGTTCTGCAGAATTGAAGCCTCCACTATGAGACTGGACACTTATCACCAAAGTCAGCATAGAATGAAAACAGGACACCCTGCTGGGATTCAATGAAGGATCCAAGATACAGTTGCTTGCTGGTAAAGAGAAACCACATATTGTTTGGTGAGCAGAGATCACAGGATTGTTCTGAATTGATTGTGTTGTAGGAGAACATAGTAGGAATAATTTTCTTTTCTGATAGCATACTCTCTTTCAAGGTCATTGTGTGAAGAAGTCTAGTTGAAGGGTTAAAGAAGGATTGAAGAAGCCACTTCCTGCCCCTACCATTTACTGGCTACGTGACTTACAGGTTATTAATGAACCTCACAGTGCTTGATTCCATGTGTTCAGAGGACATTCTCATGGTGTTTGCCTCCTACGGCTGCCATGAGGGAGAAATGGATCTTGCGCATCCAGAGCTTAGCCTGGGAGTTGGCTCATAATGAGTGCTCAGATAAGGTCACAACGAGCTGCCCTCCCCAGGTGACCCCTGGCACACAGTTCTTCCCCAGGTGACCCCTTGCCTTCCTTGTTAAAAACCCCCTTTCACTCTGTAGCACTCACAGAAAAAAAACAGGGCATGAGGTTTCATAAAGCTAAAACAAATCCAAAACCCTATAGTGTAACCTTAGAGTCCGTCACCTTACTATCCCATCCAGTTTTCTGACCATTGAGAACAACAGCACACCCTTCTCTATGGCTGAGAAGATCAGATGAGCTGCTGTTGCCCAACTGCAGTGTGTCTGACTTGTGCAGAGTCTGCAGCAGACACCCGTTTCTCTTCCAGCACCCTGAAACTGCAGAGTCCCTCAATCTGGTCTTTTAGAAATGCTGATACAGTTATAAAAGACAGTGCAGGGCAGCTCAGTGCCCCCGCCCTGTCCCCTACCTGCCTATTGGCTTTGGAATAAGTTATTAAAACTGTGCCTCAGTTTCTTTCCCTGAAGTATGAGCAGGTTAGTAGTATCTATAACATTAGGCTGTTGCTCACGTTATGAGTTACTATTCAGGGCACATTTAAAACAGTGTCTGGCACACAGTGCGCACTATTAAGAGTTAGCTATTATTATTATTAATGAGTTGTACAAAGGCTATTCATTATCATCACCAGACAGTTATTGAGTAGACACTTTTCAGGAGTCTTGGCAGATTTTCTTGGGAAAGCACTCCCTGGATTCCTCTCCCTCAGCCCTTGCTTCTCATTTCTGGCATGGAAAACCCTCAAGAATAGAAGGACCTGCTGCTTATTCTTTCAGCCCCTATCAAATTAGATGCTTCTTAAGGTCTGGGGGCAAGGCTCGTAGGACAGTCGGCTCGGAATAAGCCCTTGCTGAGCTAAACACCTCCTCAGCATAGAAGCTAAGGGAGCTCCAGATAGGGACCCAGACTATAGGCGACTGTCTCCAGAAGGTTTAGCGTCCATTGGAGAGGCGAGCTGTTGGCAGCTTTTCAAGCCAGTTTGATGAGGCAGTCCTTCTCCCCAGTATCCCAGCTCAGCCGCAGCCTCCTTTCTGAACCCAACACCCAAGTCCCCTGAACTCCTGCCATCTGTTGCAGAGAACCAGGGAATAGACAAGCTGGGGAAGCTTATGGAGACCAGCTACCACCCCCTGATCCCAAAGCAAGGGTGACAGCCTGTGCCTCCTAGTGCCCTGGGAGCTCCCTAAAGGGAAGTATGGCAATTGCTTGGTTAGAAAATGAATCATGATGTGTGTGTGTGTGTGTGTGTGTGTGTGCACGTGCATATGTGCAAATATGTGTGTGCATGTGCAACACACATATCATACTGATATTCATCCCAGCACTGTTCTACATCATAAATGGTTTTGAACCAGAACCCACCGCTTTTGTGGGTATCTCCAGTCCTGTAGCTGATCTAGATTCTGCTAGATTTTCCATGATGGTCAGAAATCATCATGTCTTCTACCTTTAAACATGTTGAATGTTTTAATTATGATGACACATTCTTTCTATCTCTTAAAATGATGCTTTCTACCCAGAAACAACTCCCCATTCTCCTTTTGCATATTCTGGCAATCCCACAATGTATTTTTTGTCTCTGTGACTGTCACTGCTGTAAACAACTCCTATGATCAAAGCATGTAGTACTTGTCTTTTTTACTACCTTATTTCATTGAAGATAAGGTCTTTGTGTTTCAACAACGGCATAGCGTGTGTGAGAAGTTTCCTGCACCACTACACGTCTATGCAGCATGTTTATCTGTTCACGCATCCGTAGGAAGTGGGGCTATTTCTACTCTTTGACTGTTGTGAATAATTTCTTCTACAAACAAAGTCATACAAGTAGTTCTCACTTGTTTTAGGATTCATGTCTAGAAATGGGATTGCTGGATCATATTCTCATTTTGTTTAAGTTCTGAGAAACCTTCAAATTGTTTTTAATTACAATTCAACCCTTTTGCAGTTCTACCCATAGAATACAAAGGTCCCAGCTTCTCCAAATCCTCATCAGCAACATATGGTTATTATTCTTTATTTCTTGGTAATACTTATCCTAGTGGGTGGAGATGGTGTTATAGTTTTGATTAGTATTATCCTAATGACTGATGATACTGATCATATTTTCTTTTATCTCTTATTCATTTGCATATCTTTGGAGAAGTGTCTACTCAAGTTTTTTTTTTTTAAATGTATTTAGTACAGAGTCTACAGGGTCTTACTGTGTAGATTGGACTTGTAGTGATTCTCCTCTTTTTAGCTTCCTATGAGCTGGGATTACACTCACATACCACCACACCCAGTCTCATTCGCTGTCTCAGCAGGCCCCAGAGGCAGGGCCAGCACGACAGGCTGGGGATGGAACCCTGGTCCCTGCATCTGCCTAAGCAGGCGCTTGAATCTGCTGAGCTATCTGGCCAGCCCCCTACTCAAGGTTTCTGTTCATTTTTGGCTTATTGTTCATGTTGGCACAACCCTTGATCAGAGGTCGTCCTGAGCATGGCTTAGCTTCCTCTTGGGATTGACCTGTTTCTTCCAGCTGGTGCAGATTCTTTATGAGGCCCAGCACTGTCACGTTTGCACCTGAGATGTGCCTGTTGAAAGCCGACCAACACAAGAAAGGTGCTGTGCCCTCAAAGCCTCAGTTTCCTCTTTTTCACGCATTGGGCTACTAAATAACAAGCTCACAGTAAGAGCTTTGCTGTTCACCACAGGAGTAGAAGGGTAACAGCCAGTGTGGTGCCTGGCCCACAGCACATCCTGAAAACATTTAAATTTCCTTTCTCCTGTCTTCAGGAAGGGTCTGTTGAACGCTGCACAGATGGTCGCCATGTGTGGAGAATGGCCCACTGGTATTTCACTGGAACTCTAGCCAAAGAGACGCAGTGCAGCCAGACATTGCATTACATTCCAAAAATATTTACCAAGCATCAAATATTAAGAGCGATAATAATCTTAATAACATTTTTATAGCAATTGGGATTTTGCCATATCCCAGGCAATATACTGGGGACATTAAATGTCTTTTATTTTTTTTATTTTTTTTTTCGCTATAGAATTTCTGAGTAGGTATGATTAGGCACATTTTATATTAAGAAAGTTAAGGCAACATGATAATGAAGTAACCGGCTATCGTCTTAGGGCTTTCAAGGAGTAGCACCAGAGATTCAAGTGCAGTTCTCCCCAACTGCAAAGGCTACACTTGACTTTCAGGTCCCCCTGGGCAGAAAACAAGAAGCTGTCCATACCAGGCGACAGCACTCCCCCAACAGCCAAGGATGCACAGAGACAAAGGCAAGGAGCCAGAAGTCATCCTATTAGCCAGGAAGACGGAACAGCATGACTCTTTCTGAGTAAAAATGGAAGGAAAGGATTGCAGTGGGGTACTAAAAGGTAGAACATATGTTATACCCATCACATCCCTAAGAGGATGGCAAGAGGAGAAGCTTCTACTCAAACATTTCTTACCAGGGATGGTTCTTCTGAGATGGATAGAAGGAACTAATTTATCAAGCTCATTTGAAAAAACGAAGAATGGCGGATCAGAAAAGTGCAAAGACTTGCCCAAACTTATGCAGCTAGCAGGTGTCAGTATCTGGATTAGATTTTTTTTTCTATCTCCTCAGTAATTTGCTTTTGGGGGACAGGAGATCCATAGGAGGGGAGCACTACAAGTATAACTGCACAATAACTGCACAGATTCTTTTTTTTTAACCTCTGTGTTTTTACTTTGAGACAGGGTCTCACTAAGTGAATAGGTTGCCCAGGCTGGACACCAATTTGCTCTCCTCCTGCTTCAGCCTTCCAGAGTACTGAAATTATAAGTGTGTGTCCCTGGGCCCAGCTCATAGGGGTCTTATGGAGATGGGCCAGCCAGGAAGAGTTCCAGAGGTGCTGAGGTTGGGCCCTGTGGGGAGCAGGCACTGTCCACTGGTGTCTAATGATTAGCAGCCCCAGATGAAGGGAGAGGAGAGGCAGAGTGGTGGTTTGGGCTCTGTGCCTGGAGCTCTCCGCCGAGCCCAGCACATTGCACGTTCTTCACATTGAAGTCCCAGGCCCCCTGCTGGAGACTGCAGCTGCTGTGCTACATTACCTGGGCCTATTGATCCCTTAAATCCTCATTGCCTTCCCGCTTCTTCCCTCCTTGTCAACACCAAAGCCCTGCACAAATTGAGCGGCAGCTGAATTGGCATGAGTTGATTAAAACTCCCAGTAATTATGGGCTCTTGCCTGGCCTGGTTGTCCAAATCAATGTCAGCATTAATAGCTGGGTGAGCTGGCCTTGTTGACAGATTGAGGCTACAGCAGGAGAAAGGTGGGGAGCTGCAAGCTGGCAAGGCCTTCCCCACCCTGTCACGTACCAGGCAAGTACAGCAGGGCTCCTGGGATGAGGACAGCTAGGCCCGCTCAGCCTCTCATGAAAGCATGGTTCGTTCTGAAGAATTTGCAACCCTGGTTCAGCTTACGTGATCTCCAGTAACCCTGCCTGCAAGATGGGCACAAGTCAGAGGTCCCAAGCTATGTGGGAATTCAAAGAGATAACAGATGGGAAAATATCCAGCTCCTGGTAGGTGCACAATCAAGAGGCATTCCATTGCCCACCTTGCTTCTTTCCCTCCTTCTCCTTCCCAGAGTCTGCACAGCCCAGACTGCTAGAGGCAATGTCTCCATCCTTCCGTATTTCCTCAAGGCCACACAAGCCCTTCCTAGAAGGCTCTGAGAATCCCTGTGTAGCCTGAACCCCTTGTATATCTTAGAAGGACCATTGACTTGTGGGTCAGGAGAACAGCATACATATGCTATGGAGGGGTCATCAGCAGTGGTCATGGGGTGCCTCTTCCTTGTTGGGTGACGTCAGGCTAGTCCTCTGGTCTGAGCTTTGATTTCCTCTTCCACAGTGCAGTTGGCAGTATATCCACTGCAATGAAGAGAAACACTGCCCATGGCAAGTGTGTCTCCTGCCTGTCCCATGCATGTGATCCTCTTACATTTCCCCAAATGTGTTTCCTATTGGAGAAATAACAAGGAAGCCCCAGTGGAAACATTTTGTGAGCACCTACTGTGTGTCAAGCACCTACTGGGTGCCCGATTACCTGACCCCTCCTGTCCACTCACAAGCCTAGTGAGGAATGAGTTACATTCTCCAGTGAATCAGTATGGAACTCGAAGCTCAGTGAAGCCAGGGTACATTTGAAGGCTGTGCCCAGACTTTGTGCATATCCCATGTGACTGACAGTGTATTCCATGTGTGTCTTAGCCTAGTCATTGTTTCATTGTGTTGAATCTTTCTCATGATGTTAGGAGTATGGTGTTATTAGGAGAAGAACTATGATGAGGACCGAGTATTATTATTACACTTGCTCTAGTGAACAGATGAGAGAAATTAAACAGTTGTTGAGCACTTGGAGGAGAAAAAAAATCATCACCCATAGGTAAACAGGGTGACAGGCATCCTTATGGAGTCTTAGGACACATTAGGTTGATTCCAAGGAAAATTTTTAGTTTCCTCTCAAATATTTTAGAACTTTTTCTCCCTTTTGCCTAATTCATAGTTGCTCTGACAAAAATCAAGCTCTGAATGGACTTTCCATCTTTCTACTGGCCACTGTCTTCATTTTATAGTAGAAATAACAGATTCAGCGTCCTCTGTTCTGCCTTCAAGCCACTCAGCCAGCTAGAGAATGAGGCCAGGCAGAACTGAAATGTACTGCTCTGAGAGTCTGGTCCAGGCGTTTATGGAGAGCCTTCTGGGGCCTGGATTATCATCTTCAGAATCTCATTTCCCAGTGACATCCCCTGTGAGGATGGCTTCCTTCTCTGCTTGTCTGCATGTGAAGCAGCAGAAGGCAACTCTTCTCTGCACCCAGGTGACGAGCTCGAGGTGATGTGGTCCATCTCAGCTTGAGCTCTGAAAGACAACACAGTGCTTGTGAGGCCAAATGTTATGAGCTTGAACACAGCTGCCACACTGCGGTGCCCAGGACCCAGGAATGGCAGAGACCCTCCAGTCGCACCCTGAGAAAATCCCCAGTCTTGCTTACCTTATGATTCACTCAGCACTGCCTACCCCTAAGGAGAAGTTATTCTAATTTGTATGTGGGTTGTTTTTTCTTCTGCGCAGAACAGCTGGCCCACCTTCTAGACCTGGGGGTGGGGTGGTGGAACAGCTCATTACAAATTTTGCACTCGCTGCGATTTGCATTCCATAATTAATGAACATTAAAATGCATAATTACAAACAGAAACAAATGGCTTGGTGATGATGAAAAATTGGGCTGGGAGGCGGCGAGAGCCAGCACAGGGAAAGAGAGGAGGAGGCCCAGGGAGGGCTGTGGGGCCAGCCTGTGTTGGAGAAGCTGGGAATCCCCCAGGCTCCTCTCCTCCTCCTCCTCCTCCTCCTCCTCCTCCTCCTC
>NW_004524713.1:638290-644874 GCF_000260255.1 Octodon degus | reverse complement strand
CTCCTCCTCCTCCTCCTTCTCCTCCTCCTCCTCTTTCTCCTCCTCCTCCTCTTCACAGCATTGTAAGCCCTAAGATTCAGGGATATGGGCTGGAGTAGGCCAAGCAATCCTCCCCTGGAATGGAGTACAATCAGGCTGGGCGGTTCTGCTGGCAGCTGACAGGAGTAAGAGCCCCAGCTCCCTCAGCTACTTACTGTACAGCCTCAGGGAAAGGAGCAGCTGTTCATGGGGTAGAGTCTTTGTCAGACAAGACCCCCCTCTTTCTCATCTGCACCCCTAGTCTCTGGGAACTTGCTTCCTGAGGCTCCTTCTGTGAGCTCTAAGATGTTGAGAGATAAGTGAATCCACTAACTTCCATAATCTCTTCAAAGTAGCAAATCAAATCACTTCATTCCTCTGCTGACGACTCTCCAAGGCCCTCCAGGTGTACTTAGAGTAAACTGGATGAGTTCCCAGGGCTGAGCCATGGGGCAGCAGCTTTTTTGTATAAAGGAGTGTATAGTAAATATTTTAGGCTTTCCAAGTTACATGTGGTCTTTCTTTTGTCTCATGTTCTTCTATTTAAAAAAAAAATGTAAAAGTCATTCTTAGCTTTAGGGCTGTGTGAAAACAGCCTGCAGGGGAGCAGACATCTTTTTTCTATTCCTCCTACTAAATACAACTAAAGGCCCTGGATATTAGGTATAAAACAAACATAATACTGCAGAAGGTAGAGTAAAGGTAGACCAGCCTGGGGCATGGCTACCTAAGAAAAGATAAGGATTCAATTTCCCTAGTTCTGTCTTGTTATATGTGTCCTAGGTTTGGGAGGAAGGAAATAGTAGCTCAGAAATGCCAATAAGTGCCTATAAAATAATTAAAATGGAAAAATAAAAAGCCATGCTTTCTCTAGCTAATATACCAGAAAAAGACAGCGAGGCAGAAAATTGTAAGATGGTAACTACACCACTACAGGTGAACTCCTGCAAGAAAAGAAATAAGGACCTCCCCTCACCCTTGCCAGTAAAAATGAAAGAGCGAGTCAGAACTTTACCTTTCCATCAAGAAGGAAAGAGCACCCCCACACGCTGGCCCCCTCATTGTCAGTGGAGACCACATGAAGAGCCTGACTCTGACCCCTCACCTACAGCAGTGAGACAGCTTCGCCTTCCCTGCTGTAGTGTTGCCAGAACAAGACCAATCTGAGGGGAGGCTCCCCACCATGCACGGTACCAAGGCTACTCCCATCATCTAGAGTTAGTGCAGGCCATGTGGGCAGTAACCCGGCATCTCTCCCACTCCCACTTGGAAGGTATTCAAGTTCTGTGAGGAGTCAGATTCCCACCCCACCCAGCAGCACTCAGGAGCCTTCCCTCCTGGGTGACAGGGGGCCAAGTGGACGGACTGGACTTCTGTAGCCCTTTATCGGAAACAAAACTACTTGACCCTGATGATGTTAGGGGGATCCAAACAGAATTGAAGAATGAATGAAAAACCAAAGCTAAACTGCAGACGACATCAGAAAATGGAAGAAATATCTTCTGTTCTTGGAAAGGCAAGACCAATATTGTCAAAATGATCATGTGAGTAAAACAATTACATGGATTTAATGAAATCTTAATAAAATACCGATAGCAGACCTCACAAATCTAGCAAAAAAGTATCCTAAGACTCATATGGAACCAGAAGGGCCACAGAATAGCAAATATGATCCTGAGTAAAAAGAACAAATCAGGGGGCATCAAAACCAAAGAATTCAAGTTGTGTTATAAAGCTGCAGTAGAGAGAGAGAGAGAGAGAGAGAGACAGAGAGAGAGAGACAGAGACAGACAGAGAGAGACAGAGACAGAGACAGAGACAGAGACAGAGACAGAGAGAGAGAAAGAAAGCATGACACTGATCCAAAAACAGACACAAGGATCAATGAAACAAAACAGGATTCAGCAACAACCAAAGGCACATCAACTTTCTGACCTGTGACAAAAAGGCCAAAAACATACCAAGGAGGAAAGATAACTTATTTAATAAGTGATAGCTGGGTAAACTGGTTATCTACCAACAGAAGGCCATATCTCTTACCATGTACAAACTCAGATCAAAATGCATCAAATATCTAAGCAGGAAAACAGAAACACAATCTACTGGAAGGTAAAATTCTTGAAGATATAGACATACACAAAGACCATCTGAACAGAATCCCAGTTGCAAAAGAAATAATATCAAGAATCAAGACTGGGGATCATATCAGTTAAAAATCTTCTGCACAGCAAAGGAAATGACCAAAAGAGTGAGGAGACAACCTACAGAGTGTGACCGAAAGTTGTGCCAGGTACTCCTGTTGCTCTTTCGACAGAAGACTAATCTTTAGAATATATGAAAAAATAAAAAATTAAACCCACCAAGTAAAAGACCAGATCACAAAATGGACAACTGAAATGAACAGCTACTTCCCAGAAGTAGACATGGCCAATAAATATCTGAAGCATATCCAGCCCCTCAGACCATTAGAGCAATGCAAATTAAAACAATCCTGAAATTCTATCTTATTCCAGAAAAAAATGACTGCCAACAAGAACTCAGATAGTAACAAATGCTGGTGAGGCTTCAGGGAAAACTAAACCCTTCTGCCCTGTTGACAGGGACATAAACTAGTGCAACCACTCTGGAAATCAGAATGGAGACTGATAAAAAAAAAAAAATCTAAAACTATTTTGCTCTTTTGTTTTGACATTTTTGAAGCCCCCAGTGGTCACCTGATCACTTGGGGTTGGTCTTTGGCAATAGGAATAGGAATAGGAATAGGAATGGAGATCTTTTCTAAAAGGCCAGAGGGAAGATACCAACAATAATTCTCAGAAACAGCCACATCAAAAAGAGGGGTCTTGAGGGCCGGGCAGATTGTTCAGTAGAATAAACACTTGTCTGGCAAGTGCAAGGCTCTGAGTTCAATCCCCAGTAAAAAAAAAAAAAAAAAAGAGGAGTCTTCTGTTTTCCAACTTAAAAGATATTCTGCATAGATCACCTACCCCAGTTCCTTAATTATAAAATTATTTAATTAAACAAACTAGAACCAGGAATTCCATTTAACGCAGGTATTTTTCTGTGTTCCAGCTATGCGCTTTCCCAGAGAGTTAATACAATGAGACATGCACAAAATGCATAATAGCTATATTGTGGACCTTTATGTTCATCGAGAGATGAATAGATAAGAAAATGTGGAGGCTGGGAGACAGCTCTGCGATCCAAGCACCTGCCTGGCTAGCACAGGGACCTGGATTTGATCTCCAGTACCGCATGCCATGCTGGCCCTGAACTAAGGAGGCATCATGCTGGCCACTGAAACCAGACATGGTGGCACATGCCTGTAATCCCAGCACTGGGGAGGCTGAGACAGGAAGATCACTACGAGCCTGAGCTGTGTAGTGAGACCTTGCACCAAATAAAAAATAAATAAAAGATTAAAATAAAAAAGGAAAACACAAGGGTGGGCCAAATAGCTCAGCAGATTGAAGTGCTTGCAAGCAGGTGCAGGAGCCAGGAGTTTGATCCTCAGGACTGCTGTGCAGGCCCCGCCCCTGGGGCAAGCTGAGACAGCAATTGAGAGTGGGCATGGTGGTGCATGCCTGTAAACCCAGCTCTTGGGAGGCTGTAAACAGGCGGGTCACTAAGAGTCCTGTCTAGCAGTGAGACCCTGAACGCCCTGTAGGCCCTTCCCTAAAGTCCAAAGACAAACAAACCAAAAAACATGTGTTTATATACAATGGAGCACTACTCAGTCATAAAGAATAAACTGGAGTCATTTGTAGGAAAGTGAATAGATTTTGAGACCATAATGTGGAGGGAAATGAATTAGTCACAGGTGTCTAAATATCACTTAGCTTATTTTATATGAAAAATGAAAAATATAAATAAACAGCAAAGTAAAAGATGTCAATAGGAAATAGAGGGATAGGGGTTCTTTTAGCAAGTGGGAGGGGACTAAGAGATGGGGGAAGATCAAAAGGAAAAAATGAATGGAGACATGCAACACACACACCAACTCCCTGGGAAGAATGTATTCATTATGTGCTGCAAATAGTTACTAAGGCAAATATAAAAGTTGAAGAAAACTATACCATCCAAAACTAAAATAATTCATAACATACATTTGAAAATGTTTCCACCCAAAATCACTTGTGATACTAAGAACCAGGAGCATGCCAAAAACAATGAAAATACAGATTATAGATTCTAACACTAAGATGCTAAATAATAAATTTATCTGACTAAGATATTAAAACAACCGCTAATTAAAGATGCTCCGCCAAGTAATGGTGCACATTCTTGAAACAAATGAATTAAAGGCTCAGCAATGAAATAAAAAGGATACCATTAAATAAGGTGGCAATCTTAGAATTAAAAAATATAGTAAATTAGTTAAAAACTCAGTGGGTAGGCTCAATGTCAGGAGGAGAAGACAACATCATCAGTAAATCAAGAACAAAACAATCAAAATTGCCCCCACTAAATAGTGAAGAGAACATGGACCGAGAAAAAAAAAATTCACACATTCTCCATAACCTGTGTGATTGTTTAAAAAGAAAAAGGTTTGACATTTGTGTCACTGGAGTCCCAAAAGTACAGCAAAGAATTGTACTCAAAGAAATAATGATTGAAAACTCAAATTTGAAACACCAATAGATTCAAAAACAAAACAAAACAAGCAAACTCCATGTAGGATAAACACAAAGAAATTCGCATGAAAGCATCATAATCAAAGTCCCTTAGTTTTTCACAAAAAGAAATCTTGAAAAAAAAAATACATCGTGTCTATAGAAAGCAACATAATTTTATGACAATGGGAATTCTCACAATGAGAGACTAGAAAAAAGTAGGATTTTTTTGTTCAAGTACTGAATAAAAAAGAACCCCATGTGCATGGAAAATGTATTTCAGGAATGAAGGAGAAATTAAGACATCCTCAGAGAAAAAACTACATATTTGTGATCAGGTGACTTTATCAAAAGAATAGAAATAGGAAGATCTCTGAACAGTGAGAAAATGAAAAGCAAAACAAAAAATAGGGATCTTGAAATATGAGGAACGAAAAAAGAACACAGCAAAAATATGGTTACTTTGCATCTTCCTTCATCTCTTGATTTTTCTGCAATACATTTAATGTTTAAAGAAAACAACGACACCACCATCTGATGTAGTCCTGACTTTATTGAGAAGAATAGTGGAGAGAGTTATATTCCACAGGAGAAGGGCAGAAAAGAAAATTCAGGTCACTATGCATCAACTGAACGGGGAAAATGATGACATCTGTAGCCTGGAGCAATTTAAAAACACCTAGAGCAATTACTAAAATCTGTATGAAGAGATGTATGCAAAATTCATCTAGATAAATCAAAATGGAATTCTCACAAGTGTTCAAATAATGTACAGAAAGGCAGGTGAAATAAAAGTAATGAAAAATGGAGACCAGAATACAGAATATAAATAAAGAGGCAGACATACACACTAACATGTATGTATCACATTAAATTACATAATCTTGGGCACAAATTTTTTAAAAAATAGCACAGTGAATTTTTTTAAAAAGTATGAACAAACAATATACTCTGTAGAGGAAATTCACTTCACATATGATAATATAGGCAAGTTGAGCATAAACAGAAAAAGACATTCTACAAATAAAACAAAGTAGGATATTAGTATGAGATAAAGTGGGTCTGAGTACAAATCACTAGAGTAGAACATCACATATAATGATGAAGGGATCATCTACAATCTGACATAACAATTATACATGTTTATGCCTCAACGAAGCAAAATGTAAAGAATCCATGTCTCATAGAATATGTTATCCAACCAAAATAGAATCTAACTAGAGATAAAATAATAAGAGAGTGCCTTTTATGCACTCGGGCTACTGTAACAAAATATCATAGACTGGGTAGCTTAAAGGAAAGCTAAGTCTCACAGTTCTAGAAGGTAGCATTCTGAGATAAATGTCTAGTTGATTCCATATTCTGGTAAGGGGGTTCTCCCTACTCCTATTGTTTTTCCTTTTTCTTCTTGTATGTTTATGCATTAGAGTCAGAGAAGGCCAAGTCTCTCTTCCTTCTCTTATAGTGGGAATAATTCTACTCATGAAGGACCCACCTCTACGATCCAGTCACTGCCTCAGAGTTCCAGGTGATAATAGTAGTACGCTGAGATTTATAGTTTCAGCATTATTAGGTGTGGACACAAACTTCAGTCTATGTCAGGGTAACAAAGATCACTAAGTATGCGGCAAGAAACGTTCTTGTAAGTCACTCATGGGTCAAACAGGAAGGCTCAAGGGAAATAAACACTATGCTAAACTGAATGAAAATAAAAATAAAATTTCTAAAATTCTCATTTTACAGCTAACGCAATGATTCATCCTTTTCTGGTAACTTATTTGTAGTATTGTAGTCAGTGTGAAGGAGGTATACAGCCCTAAATCCATCCCTAATAAGGAAGAAATTTAAAATCAATAATTTAAGCTCCTAGGGCTGAGGGGATGGCTCAGTGAAATAAGT
This sequence comes from Octodon degus, assembly GCF_000260255.1. NCBI lineage: Eukaryota > Metazoa > Chordata > Mammalia > Rodentia > Octodontidae > Octodon > Octodon degus. The sequence continues at coordinate 638,344 of NW_004524713.1, read as the reverse complement.
GCTTCCCTGGCAAGCACAAGGGCCTTAGTTCAATCCCTGGTTCTGCCAAAATGA
>NW_004524713.1:637662-638190 GCF_000260255.1 Octodon degus | reverse complement strand
TCCTCTTTCAAAAGCCTAGAGAAAAAGCAGCAAAATGAACCCAAAGAAAGAGAAGGAAGAAAATTAATGCCATTGGAAATAAAAATAATAACAATTGCCAATAAAACAAAAACTACACTCTTTGGGAGTATCAACAAAATTGAAAAAAGCTCATCTAAGACTAATGAATAAAAATGATTTAAGATGCAAACTACCAGTACCAAGGAATCAAGCAAATAATCTCACTATGAACCTAGATGACATAAAAAAGATAATACGGGAATAGCAAATAATTTTATAGATAGAAATTGAAAACTTAGGTTAAATTACCACATCCTTAAAAATATTTGAGGGGTTTGCAGGAATAGCTCAGTTGTTTAAGGGTCTGCTGGGGCAAACCCACTCAGGTGCAGGGAACCGCGGTTCGATCCCCTGCTCCCCTGCATACCAGACCCACCCTTAAGGCAGCCTGAGCCAGCCAAATAATAATAACGATAATAATAATAATAATAATAATAATAATAATAATTTGAACAGCCCCAAAATTAC
>NW_004524713.1:634332-637042 GCF_000260255.1 Octodon degus | reverse complement strand
TGGGATTACAGGCATGTGCCACCACACCTGATTGTGGTGGCTGTCACGGTGCACTTAGGGTTGTGGGACCAGCACGGCACATGGTACTAGAGATCAAACCCAGGTCCTTGAGCTTGACAGGCAGGGGCTTAGACTGCCGAGCCAGCTCCCCAGCCCACCAAGTGTTTAAAGAATAATCAACACCAATTATTTAAAAAAAAAAAAAAATTCCTTCCCAAAAATTGATGAAGAGAGAACATTTCCAAATTTATTTTTGGGCAATAGGATTACTTGATTGCCAAAACTGGAGTACAAAACCAGAAAATTGCTGAGTAATATGGAAAAGCCCTCGCGTACAAGATTGTGAAACTTTAAAAAACATATTATCAAATGAAGCTTAGTAAAACATAAGAAAGGAATTATGCTGCACCAAAACAGAGTTTATTCCAGCACACAGGACTGGATGGATCAGTGATTGAAGATTTGTCAATATATTTAAGGACAAAAGAAGAGAAAAATTACATGGCTGTATCATAAAAATTATATAGCCGAAGTAGAAAAAACAGTCTGATGAAGGTTAACACTCAATGTGAGAAAAGCTATTATAAAAATAGTGATAGAGGAAAAACTTCCTCAAACTGATAAAGAACATCAATAAAAAAATCTACAAGTAAATATTTATGATGAAATACTGACTGCTTACTCCTAAAGCCCAGGAGCAATCGCTCTTCAAGGCAGTCCTGGGCGGCCTACCAAGAGCAGCGAGCCAAGGAAAAAGGAAATAGGGAGAAATAAAACTGCCTCTACATACAGGCATGTGACTGGTTAACAGACAGTCTTGATAGCCACAACAGCAAGAATAATTGATAGCCATAATTAATAAATCAGCAAGTTCTCAGGATGCCAGGAAAATAAACAGACAGGAGCATGGGTGTAATTACTCTAATATCAGTCCTCTCAGGGGCTGAGTTAGCAAGACCTTGTATCAAAATAAAAATTTATAAAGAGCTGAAGATGTAGCTCAATGCAAAGACCCTGAGTTTAATTCCCAATAATGAATATTTTTTCTTAGCAGCGAACACAAGGGCACTGAACTAAAGAATGGAATAGCATCTTTAATTCCTAAATCATTATGAAACACTTATAGAGGAATCTGGTTAATATGTAGGAGACACACACTGAAAACTATTAAATGCTGATGAAAGAAATAAAAAAGTCAATAAATGGAAAGAATTGGAGGACACACATTGTAATGATGCCTATACTCCCCAAATATACAACAGATTTTAGAATAATTACTGCCCAAACCTCCATATGAGTTGTATAAACATAGACAATGTATTTTCCTAAAAATTGTTTAGAAAAGTAGGGTAACTAGAATGGCAAAGGCTACTTTTGCAAAAAGGAGAATAAAATGCAATAACTCTGTTCTATGTCTAGGATAAATTTAGACTTCCTTTGGCCCATTTTATTGACCTTTTATCACATTAATTTTTTTCTTTATTCGTAGTAGTCTGACCCTAAGACACAATTATTTTATATTCAGTTACTTATTAATCATTTGCCTACACTAGATTTAGGCCTTTTGAGAGCAGGGTCTTGGTTATTTTTTTTAATACTCTATTTATCCCACCCACATTTACTCAGCAAAGGGTAGATGTTTAATAAATGTTTATCAAGTGACCTAATGAAGGATTTAAAACAATGGGAAAGAAAAAATGAACTGACAGTTTCAGACAAGTTTTATCTTGGGAGGTTGGGTTCATTTATTTGTCATTTATCAATTTGTCCATTCATTTTTCCTCCCGTTACTGAATAACTGTTAGGTGTCAGGCCCAAAGCCATATATAGAAAATATTTTTTCTTGTAGAGCTTCCAGAAGTACCTCCAGGAGGTGCTAGAATGCCCATTTTACAGTGAGATCCTGCCTACATACTCACTGTGGGAAAGCCTGCCTTCCAATCCACTAGTGGCTTCGGCGTTTATAGCCTCATGTCCAAGCTGTGTTCCCATGTGGAGAGGAAACTCAGGCCCACGTGGGTTCAAGAACCTCTGCAGTGTCAGAAGGCATTTGAGTCGTGATACCTCGGCAATAGGTGCTGTCTTCCTCTGTCCTGTTCTCCCGAGTTCTCTTTCTGTTTCCCTCACATTTCCTCTTCCAGGAAGGCCTCTGCAATCTAAGCCTCCTCTTTCGGGCCTCCCCCAGCTGCATGTGCAGAGCTCGCTGTCCAGTTAATTGCTGCACAGTTCTTGAACTACTTCTATGTCTGACAAATGTGTACATTTCTTATCTCTCAGGCTAGCTTCTGAGCTGAATAAAAATTTACCTAATTGCAGCTACCATTCGCTATATTCAGTGCTCAATCTGTTTGAGTCACAGTATTAGGTATTTATTACCATGCAACACAATACTGAAAATCAAATGGGTAAAAAAAAATATTGTCTTAACAAATTTTCAAGGGCCATAAATTCAAGAGTGGCTCAGCTATGTGGTTCTGGCAAGATCACAGTCAAGATATAGCTGGAGACGGCAGCCATCTGAACAGGCTCGATTAAGAGGCTATATCTCACTCTCCAGCTCACCTCATCTCCTCTCTTGGCTGTTGCCTAGGATGAGCTCCTTACCACAGAGGTCTCTTGGTAGGGTTCCTGAAAGCACAGAGGCTGGGCTTCCCTACAGTGGGGAGAGAGAGAGAGAGAGAGAGAGAGAGAGAGAGAGAGAGAGAGAGAG
>NW_004524713.1:581242-633933 GCF_000260255.1 Octodon degus | reverse complement strand
GAGAGAGAGAGAGAGAGAGAGAGAGAGAGAGAGAGAGAGAGAGAGAGAGAGAGAGAGAGAGACCCACAGAGAGGCACATAGACAGAGAGAAAGAGAGACAGAGAGAGACAGACAGACAGACAGACAGAGACAGAGGCAGACAGAGACAGACAGACAGACAGAAAAACAGAGAGAGACAGAATCAGGGACAGAGAGACAAAGACAGAGAGCGAGTGACAGACTGATTCGTTATTTTAAACCTAGTCTTGGAAGTCACACACTATCTCTTCTGTCATGTGCTTATCGGTCATGTCCTGCTTCCTCTGGAGACCCTGGTGTAAAATCTACACCTTTCCTCTTCTGGTTTTTGGTGATTGCCATAGCTGTGGTTTAGGGCCACCACACATCACTCTCTCTCTGGTCTACCTGTTTCCTTTTTCTCACTGTTGGTAACTTCCTCCTGCCTCTGTTGTCAGGACATATATGATGGTATTTGAACCAACCTGGAGAATCCAAGATAGTCTTCTCTGGAGCTTTAGATCAATCCTTTCTGTGAAACATTTACCCGAGTTGGTAACATTCACAAGTTTCAGGTTCCAGGGCTCCAGACAGGGCCATCTTTGGGACTCTTCTCCATGGGTTCACTCTAAGGACTCAGTAAATATGGGAAGGTAATGGAATGCTTAGACAACACCTGGCTTACAGCTAGTACTTACAGAACACAACTGGCCAGAGCTCAGTGGGGGATGGAAAGAACTATACTGGCCACCATGCCCAGGACTCTCCTGTTACCTGGTGAGAAGGCTCAGAGCTCTTCAGTGAACCTCTGCAGACAGACAGAGCTCAGTCCCTTGTCCTGGCCAGTGGCCCCAAAGAGTCTCATGACCAGGTACCCTTCTGTCTGACAGTGCCTGTTTAGAGGCAAGCAAGGGCTGCCTGTGAGATTGTATTAATATGTACACTCACAGGGAAAATTGATTTTTCTTTTTTAAGCACAAAATGTAGCAGTTTTATAACCTTTCTGCAGCTTGACAAAGGCCATTTATAACCTACTTTCTCCATCACCCTTACTGGCGCCAGTCTCAAATGGCTCCAAGAACTCTCTCCTGAATTTGTAATTACAAATTCTTCTTAGGCAAAATTTAATTTCCAGGAGGGCTGACCTCTTTTTTTGTTGTGGTGGTTGCTGGAAATTAATTTTTTGGTGTGTGTGTGTGTGTGTGTGTTTTGTTATTGATGTCATTTTGGAGGATGGCTTGGGGAAAGGGGGTTCAGGCTGTTGGCTGGGAGAGGCATTCAGGGAAGGCATTTTAATCAGCTGTGTCCAGCAATGGACAAGAGGTGCTGGGCTCTGTGTTAATCTTTGTCCACAGCCAGTGTGGGGAAGATGATGAACATTAAAACCTAGCACCTTTTACAGACCAAAAATTAGAAAAATAGAAGGACTGAAAAGACAGCCAACATTTTGACCTTAGCTTTCAAGGTCAGTGAAGACTTGGGACATAGGAGAACCTCTACTGTAACATCATGTAACTCAGGAGTGTCCCAAATTTTCTGATCAAGGAGATTATGGGGCCACAGAGCAAAATGGTCAATGACGTAAGGAGAGTAACATGGAGAGAAAACATTCTCTCAGGCTTTCACAGAGAGCAAATTGGTCAAGCAATGGCCATGACTCATCCACATCGCTGACACTGACAAAAGATCTAAAAACTGCTATACAGGGTTTCACAGTAAATGCTGAAGGAATTTGACTGACCTTGTCGGATACAAAAGTTACATTTCTTGTTATATACATCTTGCTTTATCTTAGTCTTAACCATCCAGTAGAAAAGTATAAAACCAAGTTATAAAAAGTAAAGCCATATTAATATACTGAGCTGTGAAAGGCTCAAGTCAACAAATTCTGACATTGTCAGTCCTACGGATAACCCACCACTATTATGAACTACTGGACTATATTGGATTATTTTGCTGAATTCACACACCTACAATGTTTAAATGGCAATGGAATACCCATTTCTAACAAAACTAAACAAAATAAGCGGATACAAAGGAAGAACCATTTTGTATCTGTAAATACAATATAGGATAGATATACAGCTACTTTCCCTTAATTCAATGAGAAGAAAGATTTGTACTAATAGTATTTGGACAGGATATCATGTCTGCATCTTGTACTGTGAATAACCACTAAGAAGATAACAATATATAATGTATTAATTATTAAAACTGTCCTATTAGTTTGTTTTGAAAAAAAATAAAAAGTAGTATAAAAAAATGTAAACATTAGGGCCAGCCAAATAACTCAGGGGATTAAAGTGTCTTCAAGCAGGCACAGGGGCTAGTTCAATCCCCAGGCTTTCCATGCTGGCCCGGCCCCTGGGGTGCACTGAGAAGGCAATTTAGACTGGGCATGGTGGCGCACACTTGTAATCCCAGCTCTTGAGAGGCTATAAATAGGCAGGTCACTACAAGTCTGATCTAGTAGTGAGACTCTGAACACCCTGCATAATCTTCCCTAAAATACAATTAATTAATTATTTAATTAATTAATTAAAAATGTAAACTTTTTTTTTTAAAAAAGCCTAGTACCTTGTTTTCTGTTTTGAAGCAAGACAGTTCAAGTGGCAGCTCCATCAGCAGAGCTGGAGAAGATGAGCCCAGTCTCATCAAGTGAAGGATGACTAGATTCCTAGCCACATGTCCTATAGTAGAAGATTCACAGAGCACTCCATGGGTGCCAGACATCCTGAGAAGCGTATTTCAGTGGGGGCTACTGAAGGTGAGACATCCCTGGGGTTTGCTTGGGGGCAAGAGTAGTGAGCTTGTGAAGGAAAAGGTACACATGGCTAGCAGAGGGTGTACAATCATCTATAGAGGACCCTGCTTCTCAGCATAAAGAGCACTCCAGTATCCAAGCTGGGGATACTGTCAAGAAATGTCATTTGGGTACCCATGTGAAGGATGGATTAGAGGAAGCAGACTAGAGGCCGGTAGGTGAGTAGAAGGGGTTCTTCCTATTGGAAATCTCACTTAGGGCTCAAGGGACAAGGATGGAGAAGAGATCAACTGAAGATAAAAGATAGTTTATATTTTGTAAATACCACACTAAGTGGTGAGTTCTAAAGCAAGGTGTGTGAACTTCTGATCCAATTTAAGCTTTATAACTAGTGTATAGGTGTTAGTGTTGTGCTTGTTTAATAGATGAAGACACTGAAACTCAGAGACATGGTAATTTGATCAGTCACACAGGGACAAGGAGAAGAGATGGACTTTAAAAATTAGACTCTTAGGGATTCTTTTTAAAAAGGCAGAATGTAAGTGAACTTCATAGCAGATTGTACTTGGCAATAACAGCATAAGTAATCAGGAAGATGATGCTATCATTGTCAATATTAACAGTAACTAATCTTTGCTGTGAGCTGTCCTGTGAGCCGGCATTCTCAGCACTTTGTCCACAGTGACTCCCTTCCTTATTCTTGCAACTTTGGAACCATGTGGTCACAGAAGTTGCATCTGATGGGGGCACACTGAAGTGCTCAGAGGTAATGGGACATGTCCACAGCTATTTATCAGCCCAGTGGGACTCTGAACACTTCTCTGTTGCTACCCTTTCAGAAAGAGGGAGGGGACCGTGTGATGGGGCCTGCCACATCCTGTGTGGTGACCAACCTGTTGCTGTTTCCTCTCTGAGCAGTGTCCAGAAGAGCTGAAACCCATGAAGGATGGCTCTGGCTGCTACGACCACTCGAAAGGCATCGACTGCTCTGATGGCTTTAACGGCGGCTGCGAGCAGCTGTGTCTTCAGCAGACGCTGCCTCTGCCCTACGACGCCAGCTCCAGCACCATCTTCATGTTTTGTGGGTGAGTGTCTCTACCCAAGCCTGTGTAGCCACAGCGCATGTGTGGGAAAGTGGTCCAAAGCTACAGACCACCAGGTTGCAGCCAACCTTCTGGGAAATGGACTTTATGGCTATTCTGTGTCAGCCCAGAAGGCAGGAGGTGAGAGTATCATTACCTGTTGGGTATTCAGAAGAAGAATAGATGAAGAAAAAAATGATGAATTCCAGCAGTCAGTGGAGCCTCTGGCCTGACTGCTTCCTCGGGTCGGAACTTTCTCCCTCTGAGGTCTACATCCTCTCCTGGGGCCCGTGTCAGTGCAGGTTGGAGACAGAAGCCAAGATCTTGAAGGTGTCCACAAAGAAGCCACTAGATACATTGCATAAGTGATTGAATTTCATATGCTTAGCCCAGGCTTGGAACTAGATTCTGCAGGAAATTAGCAGTGGGAGTTCAGTGTTTAGACTCTCTCTGCGTGCCTTACTCTCCCTAAAGGTAAGGGCATTTAATTGGGAAACAGAGGTGTAAAAAGAACTATGCAGATAGAACTTGCAATGCAGTTTTTGGCTCTGGAAGACCTCAAAGTGAGGTGCTTGTGGTTATTGTTTGCTTTGTGATACTAGGGATGGTCCATGCTAAGCAGGTGCTCTAACATTGGACTAGCTTTGTGATCTCCCAAAATGAACTTCAGAATTAGTATGACAATGGAAGAGAGAGGGAAGGATGGGGACTGACTTGCTGAGTACCTGGGACAAGTCGTTTCTGCTCCATGGGCCCCAGCTTAACCACTAGAAGAAGAGAGCTTTACCGAAGCATGGCTAGGATTTCTTCCAGCTCACCTGTTTTTCATATGTGCAGCAGGAGTTACCTCTTGCTGGTATTGCACTGAGCATAGCGTGTGGTCCTCAGTAACCACTCAAGAAAATGATAGCATTTTTCTTCTCCTCTTCTTTCTCTTTCTGATTATCTTTGCATTGGAAAATTTGTTCATCTTTTGATAATATTCTGGGACTCAGAAAAACAGCCACATGCTCCTGTGAGAAGCAGGCCCAGTGCTCTCATTATGCCAACAGAAAAGCAGAATAAGAGACTCAGCAACCTTTACTGTCATATATATCACAACAAAAAGAGATGGGAATGTGTGTAGGTTTAATCCCAGTTTACCAGGAAATTAATTTAACTTGCACAGGTCTGGTACACAGGGTTCAGGAGTTATTTCAGGGTTTCTTTTCCTGCCCCAGCTACACAGGGGGCTGCAGGTGTCTTCAAGCAGGTGTTGGAGCAGCTCACTGGAGGCCCCAGATATGTATCAGTAAAATAAATAAGAAATAAATTAGTGTATGCAGGCCAGAATTTATGGCATCTCTCCTCAGCTTAAGTGACTGCAAAGCAATGCTGAGTAAATTATGCATGGACTCAGATCTGCCGCTTGCATGCAGAATCAGCTGGCTTCTTGGCATTGTTACTTTCCTCCCTGTGTACTGGGGAGGGGTGGGTGTTCTTCGGTGGAAAATAACAACAGTAACGGCAGCAGCCACAGCACTAATGGATTTTGACATCAGAAGCGATCACCACCTTCTATTCAGAGCATACTGTAGAGCGCACTAGACCTTGTACTCAGCAGACAGCCTGTATGCTCAGTTCTACATCTGTCTGTCTGTCAGGCACCAACTGGCAAGCCTCTCGCAACTCTTGACCTTCTATTTCTTCATTTATAAAATTTTGATGATGCCTCCCTTCCCAGGATGAGCACTGGGATGAGTGCAAAGAACTTCACGTTTGTTACTTCTTTAAGGTTAAGCGACACTCTCAAGGTCAGACAGCAAGTCGGGTGGCTCTCCGCCTTCTTGCCTGACCAGGAACAAGCTCCTTAATATCTCTACCTCAGGGCTGGTGAGATGGCTCAGTGGTCTGAAGCACCTACTTAGAACAAGCTAAGCCAAGCAAAGCACAGGGACCTCGGTTCAATCCCCCAGCACCACATGCCAGCCAGCCCCGCCCCCAGGTGGGCTGAGTTGGCCACACACACACACACACACACACACACACACTCTAAATGAATAAATAAATAAATAAATAAAATTTAAAAAAAAAATCTCTACCTCAGTTTCATCATGTGGAAAATAGGCATAATAATGTCTTCTGTCTATAGAAGTGTTGTGAGTGCCAAACATGTACATTACCATTCACATTAATACTTAAATTCCTTTGAAATGGTGCCCCACAAAGAGGTAGAGTGTGTGTTGAGTAATAATGAAGGTGAATTACCCTAGCGATGCCTGTCCACTGCTTGCTGGGTGACCAGATGCCCTGGGCAGTGTGGTGTCCAGATCTGTGGCTGCTCGACTCACTGCCGTTCCTGGAAGTGGATGGTGTGTAAAAGTGGTAAGTGAGAGAGGGCCCAGCACAGCGTGAGCCTTGAAAGCCCAGCCAATACAGACAGAAAGCACAAAAAAGGAATTAAAACCAAGGCCTCCAAAAACCAACTGCCTTTCAACACGCATTGGAAATTGGCTACTAAGGATGCAAATGAGGAGTTACCCACACTTGTCAGAAGCTCTGTAAACAATGAGGGCTTTTAGCAGGTGCTTGTGAAAGTTGGGAGAGAAGTGGGATGCTATTGAATTAAGCAGAGAAAACAAAACCCCCCCTGGAGAAAGCCTTCCCAAATGGCTCTGAGCACTGGGCCCTTTCCTAGGTAGGAGTTTCCTAGGTAGGAGCAGAATTAATGGATCTGTTGGTGCCTGGCTAGTCCTGGCAGCTTTAGGTGCCGTGACTACTCTAAGTACACTGTGTGTGAGCTCCTGTGGTTCTCAGAATGACTCTGCCACGAGGTATCTTATGCTTTCCATTTCGTTGGACTGAAGTCAAGTACAGAGTGACTCAGGGCTTTGCTCATGGTCCACAGCTGTTAAGTGATGCAGGGAGGGGGATTCAAGCCCAGCGCCTGTGCTTCAACCCAACCAAGCCAGATCTAACCGGATCTGCTGCTCTCAGGATGCAACTCATCATGTCTGTTGGCAAGTCAGTCTATTTCTCTGAGCTCTGTTCTTCCATCCAGAATTAGAAGTGACCATAGCACCATCATGAGGACTCTGGGAAATTATACATGCCCAGCGGCTGTCGTAATTAAGCTCCCAGTAAACTATACTAATAATCAGTCTTATGGGGATTGGACCCTCTCACATAAATACTCCATTGCAGAATTGTACATTTTGCTCACAATTCGTATCTCCAGCACTTACAACAATGCCTGACACAGCGCAGGTGCTAAACTTGTATTTATTTATTTATCATCATTTAATTTTTTTTAAAAAATCATTTATTTATTTATTTATTTGGTACAGGGTCTCACTATGCAGCTTGGGACTCATAGTGACCCTCCTGTCTCAGCCTTCCCAGCGCTATGATTATAGGCATGCACCACCACGTCCAGTTTCAGTGGCTGGCTTGGCATGGGACTGGCATGGCATGCAGTACTAGGGATGGGACACAAGTCCTTGTGCTTGCCAGGCAGGTGCTTAGGTCACCAAGCTATCACCCAGGCCCTCTATTGTCTTTTTGTGACATAGTCTTGCTATACAGTTCAGGCTGGCCTCAAGCTCACTTAGTACTCCAGGCTGGTCTCAAAGTTGCAGCAATCCTCCTGCCTCAGCCTCCTGAGTGCTGGGATTACAAGCACACCACCAGTCCCAGCTTTAAATATGTAATTATTAAATTACTATTACAACGTGGTGCCTCAGTTGCTTTCTCATCACAGGGACATAATATCTGATACCCACAACGTAAAGAAGGAAAAGTTTATTTTGCCTGTGCAGTTTGTAGAGGGCTCAGTCCATAATGGGCTGGCTCCAAAGCAGGGAGCACAGTGGAGGAGAAGCAGCTCATGGCATGGGAGCAGGAAGAAAGACAGCAATGGAGGAGGAGGGAGGCCCATGGACCCTGCCAGGCTGCACCCAACCTCCTCCTCTTGGGCTTCACCTCCCAATATCACAGCCATAATCCCATCATAATCCCATGGGTAGACTAATCAACTGATGACTCATCACACCCCAAGGACCAAGTCACCTCAGAAAAGGCTGCCTATGATTGCCTGAGGCCTTGGGAACATTGGGATATAAACCACAGCGGGCTAGAAACAGTGCTCCTGCTCTGACCTTTCCAGCTGTGTTTCCAAGTACATCCTGCTTCCTGCACTAGGCCTCGTGGCCTCAGCTTCTGTGATTTTGATGTAAGTGCTTCCCTGGTCTCCCCTCTTCTCCTCCATCATTCCTGAACCCTGCTCCATGTGTCCCTGGCCCTTCAGCCTGAACACCTCCAACTGATCTTCCTGGGTTGGCATCACCTGCATCAGTAGTTCCCCTCTGAGTTCCACAGAGGTTAGGAATCGGAGGTGCAGGCATAAAAATACTCATCTGGGAAGCATAAAAATACTCATCTTTTAAAATGGAAACTATTTAAATAGTAGCTTAGAATTTAGCAAGTGGAGCCAGGGTAGGTGTAGGGAAGTCTTTTTCCCTTTTCAGCCCTTTGGTAGGCAACAGGAATACTTACTTTCTAATTCACCCCATGAAATCTTGCCACATTTTGCAGATGAACTCCAACTAGTTGCCCCGATTGTCAAATCTTTGTGAAGCCAAATTCTCCTTAACTGGGCGAGGCAGCCTTTTCCAGGAGTGACGCTGCCTACTCCTTATATTTCTCTGGATGGTAGCTCCATTGCTCAGTTAGTTACTGTTATGGTTTAGATTTTTTTAGAAGAATTCCCTGCTAAGCCTCATTGCTTGGATGGTGACTGGATCGGGGCCCAATACTGAATGTGCCCGTATGCTGTTAGGGGGAAGCGCTTGCTTGGAAACAGGCCACTGGGAGTCACCTGGAAGGATGTGCCCTCCTCCCCAGCTCCTCCTTGTGTGCTTTGCTTCCTGGCTGTCCTGTGCCCTGCTCCCCTCCTGTTTCTGCCCTGGAGCTCACCATGGATTGCACCGACGGACGACGAGGCAAAGTAACCTCCTTTAAGTTGTGGGCTTCGGGTTTTGCACTCCAGTGATGGGAAAGGGACTAAGACACTTTGCTATTTTCTTGGCTCCTTGTGCCTCAGTTTGAACTTCTCATGAGCAGAAACTATCCTGGTCGTGTGTGTGTGTGTGTGTGTGTGCCATGAGTGTGTGTTGCCATTTGGTCCTACTCGACCCAAGAACTGCTTTAAAATCATTTCACTGAAATGAAAGAATCCATCCACCTAAGGTTTATTGTAGCTGCTCTGTGCTCATGATGAAGTGGTAAGTAAAAAAATCCTTGCCCACCTAGGGTAAAGAGGGTATGGAGCAGCTGGCCCTAACTGATGTTGACAGACCACAGCTGCCTGTGTAGGAGGCAGAAGCGAGTCATTGCAAGAGAGTCCCAGGAGGTCGCTGGGTGCTAAGCTGAAGCATTTAGACAGAATCTTACAGGTGAGGAAGCATCACCTTCTAGGAAAACCTGGGCAGGTTACCTAGCAACCACGTTGGTCCATGGCACTTGTGTGGGTGTCTTTACTGTGTCTACTGGGCATACTTCCACGAGAGCTTCACTTTACCCACATAAATCCAGCACGTATTCTAAAATCTGTTAATATGAACCATCAGAGTCATCTGTAAGGAGAGAAAGGGATAGGGAGAAAACTGTCTCAGGTGTCTGAAATGTCAGTCGCTCAACAGGAGGTAAATTTAGGTCTGTGTTTCTTGGCAACCATCGTAAACAGGAAAAAACATATATATAAAGCAAAACAAAATAGAGTGGACTGTACATTGTCCTTGCCTGGGGAGAGGAACTTGTGGTTTGGTTTGGTTTTCAGGAGGTGTACACCTCTTGCTGACATTGTTGAAGTGTTACTGTTTCTGAGGTCATTTAGAGAAGAAAACTGAGACCTGGAGGCATCTCACAGCCAGGTAAGAGGTAAAGTTGAAAAGGACCTTGAGAACTCCAAGTATCTCTGTCACGGTTTCAGTGAATATGTATTCTAAAAATCCATCCTCGAAGAGCATGTCCTGCCTCAAATATTCATTCATAGCCTATCTGTCCAATGCTCCTTTTATGTGAGTTTAGAGAGAAGAGATAAATCCACCTGGTTAATAGCCGCAGTTAGTTGGAAGTCATTTATTTTCACTGCCAAAGCTGAAGTCTGCTCTGGTTTTTAGACAATGCTGAACTAGGAACTGGAGACAGTAGTTTTGGTTTTGACTCAGAGTGAGTAGTTCCAGACTGGCGTCAGTGCCTTTCTTTTAGGCTAGGCCTTGTGCCCTCTTCCCTCTAATGGATGGTGGAATAATGTGAATTTAACCTATGATATTTAGCAATGAATGTTTTAATGTCAACTTTTGAGGGTTTTTTTTTTTTTCCAGTGATAAGGCTTGAGCCCAGGGCCTCTCGGGTGCTAGCTGAGACTCCACCCTTGCCACTGAATTCTGTCCTAATCCCCACATACCAAATTCTTATTATATGTGACAACCTTGTACCCCTTGTCATTCAAACACCTGAAAAAGCTCAGTTGTAAGTAATGTTCACAGTGAATGGATAGAAACACAAAAAGTCCATCCATTAAAATGCTGATATTTGCCACAAATTAATAGCTATAAAACTTAAAGAAATGTAGTATCAGTGGTTTGACACAGTTGAATTGGTTTACCCCACCATTTTTCCTTAGTCAAGTTAGATACTAGTGTTCCTTTCTATAGTTGGGTATCTTAGGGTAGATAAACTATGCTTTATAGTGTAGCCTAGAATTTCCCCATGGAATCTTGATTCCCTGCCTTTCATTGTCTTTCCTTCTCTACTTTTGAATGAGTAGACTTGAGTACATTACCTTCAAGACAGATTGTGCAGAAACTCAGTTTTTCCTTGACTGAATCCTGCAGAGCAGAACTATTCAGAGAATGACTCTATTGGTCTTCACTGTGACTGATGGTGACACAGAGGTTCTTCCTAAGAAACACTCCCATGACAGTGGTACAGGTGAAGGCCTTGGTAGCTGGCCCTGGCCTGTTAGGGTGGGACTTCTTACAGTGTCATTGTCCACTGAAAAAGAGCCCATTTTTCTGTTACCCTGGTGACTGGACAATTAGATTCATCGCCACATCATTCACAGTCTAACTTGTAGGCAATTCCTTAAATTATTCTTTCCCTTAACTTTTCTCACTTCTTATATGTATACATTTGTTTAGAATTTGATTCCCTTCTTCTAAAAATATGTTTATAGTATGCTCTTACAATTTGGATTTTAAATATCTGTCCCACAAAAGTCATGTATTAAAGACCACGTCTTCAGACTAGCTATGACCAGAGGTGGGGCCTTAGGAAGTGTTGGATTATGAGACATCATGACTGGATTAATCCATTTTGGGTGTATAAATTAATGCCTTTGGAGATGAGGGCTCTCTCATGAAAGTGACCTCTCTTTTCATTGGCTGCCATGAGACTGACTGCTTTGGTCTGCCAAGCATTCCCTGCCATGTGGTTCTGCCTCACCACAGGTCCAAAGCAATAGGGCCAAGTCACCATGGACTGAAACCTGTGAGACTGTGAACTGAAAAACTTCCACCTTTAAAATATAGATCTCAGGTATTGTGGCATGCTGACAGCAACCAAACATGTACATATGGCCTTTGAAAAACTGGTTCACTAAATCATTGGTGAATGAATGAATAAGTAAGTAAATAAAATACATTATTTTAAATCTCTGCTTTGAGAATTTGGACAAAATACCATCTCTTGGAGGTTTTAGTTTACTCTTTGAAAAAGCAGCAGATAGGAAAAAGTACTTTATGCTAAAGTAAAAAGAGCACTAGGTTTAGAATAAAGATATGTGGGTAAAGGTCCTGGCTTTTCCAGAGTATGTGTGGATGCCAAGACTTGGGATCCTCACCTGCACCGTTGGAATGCAATGACCCTTCTTACAATATTGCCCTAATCAGTGAATAATACATGCTCTTGACTAAAGAGGTGCAGGGTTCTGTAGCCGTCTGTAGAGTCCCATCCACTTCTGGTATTCTCTGTAACGTGATGCATGTATTAGGGGTAACATATTTGTTGCCTTTAGCTAAAATGTCCAGTTTATGTCTTTGTACTTATTTTAATGTTTTGCATCTTGGCATATGTATAAATACAGTTTCATGCAGATCTTGGCTGGTTTCCTGTGAGCCCGTGCTCTTTAGATTTTCTGTAGGAAAATCTTGCAGACAACAGAATGTTCTAAAGAAGCTGTATAATTATGTGGCATCATACAAAAAAATAAAATAAAAAGAGGAAACTAACAACTAAACAGACCTCGACATAAATCTTCCTATGCCCTGAGGTGGCTTAGGGGAAAAAAATTGCTCACATTTCAAAACTGAAACTGAGACACTCATTTGCCTTTATGAGTTCCTTTTTTTCTCCCTGTATCTCCAAGGGTCTCACTGAGCAGACCCCAGACCTTTTATCTCTCCATGCTTCTCCTCCTGCTACACTGTTTTTGTTTTCCACCCTAAGGCAAAAGAACATCACCATGGACCTACAGTTGTAATATGGTTAAAGGCTCTTGGGCACGTGTGCGCATGCGTGCGCGCGCACACACACACACACACACACACACACACACACGGCAGTCATGCACTCATATTATATGAACCTTGAAATATCAGTGCCTCGCTTGGTTCCTAGCACCAGTGTTGACTTGACAGTTCTCTGAACCTCAGTTTTTCTCATCTCACAGGGGAAGTATTGCTTCACTGTGAAGCTTATGCACTTCCTTTTGCTTCTGTAACATGCTGCAACAAACTTAGTGGCTTTGCATAACACAGATTTATTGTCCTACTATTTTAAAGGTTAGAATTCCTAAATCTAGGCACTGGCAGTGTTACATTCCTTCTGGAGTCTTTAAGGGAGAATCTATTTCCAGCTGCTACAGACATTTTATTTCCTTGATTCCTTCCCATAAATGTGACTACATTAAGTCTGCCTAGATAATCTAGAATTATATTCCCATCTCTGTGATTTATTCAATCAC
Source organism: Octodon degus (assembly GCF_000260255.1). NCBI lineage: Eukaryota > Metazoa > Chordata > Mammalia > Rodentia > Octodontidae > Octodon > Octodon degus. The sequence goes on along the minus strand of NW_004524713.1, from coordinate 621,086 downwards.
ATCTGTAAAATACCTCTTGATATGCAAGGTAGGTTGTTGGCAGATGTCGTTCTGCTTTGCATGACTGTAACAAAATGTCTGAGATCAATAAACTTATAAAGAGGAAACATTTATCTTGGCTTCCAGTTGTATAGGCCTCTGTGCATGGCCCCTTAGCCCTGTCTCCATGGGCCTACAGCATCAGTCCTTCATGTTGAGAATGCCTGATGGAGAAAACTGCTCACCTCACAGCAAAAGAGAAGAGAAGGCACCAGGGCTTCAGCAGCCCTTTAAAGCTGTCCAATGACCTAACTTCCTTCTACTGCAGGCCTTTCACACCAGTCACACTATGGGTTGGTGACCAAGCCATAACACACTCACGACCAGGTGGTGATTCAGCCATCTCACAGCTAGGTGCCTTGAAGCTCTGGTGGTGTAGCCTGGCTGTCTGTCATGGTTTGTTTCTAGTTGCCCCTCTAAAGTCTCATGGTCTACTAAATCATTGGAAAGGACTTATAGCATTTGTGATTAACTCATAATCCACTGGGATTATGGGTGTAAATGCTGCTGGGATTATAGGTGTGAGTGCTACACCTAGCCTGGGACAGATAGCCTGAATGCAACATACGGGAGACAGACTTGCTCTCTGTTGTCATTGTTGCTACTACTCTGCCCTTTGCTCTCTGCTCTTTGCCATCACTATGAAAGGCTGCTCTCTGCTATGTATGGCTCTGCCTTGGAGCCAGCTGAGTGTGGCCAGAAACCCCCAGCAATTGTGAGTTAAATAAGCCTTTCCTTCCTTAATTTTGAGTGTCAGGTGTTTGTCCCAGCAAGGAGAGAAGAGTAACTGAGACAGAATTTGGTACCACAGCTGTAGTTAAACCTGACTATGTGGATTACAAACTTTTGGGGATGGCTTATGGGAAGAGATAGGAAATGTTTGTGGATATGATACCCACAAGTGAAGATTCTCATCAGAGCTAAGAACATTAAAAGGCTGATAAATATCTTGCCTGTAGAGACCATGCTGGGGAGGTTTCTGCTGGGAAGAACTACATTGGTTGTTGGACTCTAAATGATTTCTATTATAGTGAGGCAGAAAGTTTGTTTGCATTTTGCTTGTGTCCAAAGACTTTATCTGAGATTGAGATTAAACAAGGTGGACTGTTTAATCTTTCAAAAGGAATTTCAAAGCAGCCAAATATTGAGGCAGTAGCATAGATATTGTTGAAGGCTTTTAGTCATTTATGTTGAGAATCGAGAGCAAAGAGCCCAACAGGATGATTAAAAATGAAAGGAAGCTCCCATAAAAATTGTGGAATGTAAAGATAGAACTGAGAGGATCTCCATTGCCAAGAAGGAACAAGACAAGGTTGGCCTGAGTGCATCACTGAAGGGAGCAGGTCTCCTCCTTTACAGCCTCAGAATTGCAAGTTTGAGTGACTTTGTCTTGAGGGGAAAGCTGGAGAGGCCCATGTTTCAGGATGGAGGCAGCAGTCACACCAGGCTCCAGAATGGCATAGAGAATTTATTCCTCAGAATCAGGGTCAGAGTGCTCAGTGATCCAGCACTCCACCTGTATAGCCAAGAGAAAGGAAAATTTGGCTACTGCTTTAGCTGGCAGCGGAGCTTGGCATCATTCACGTGGCATGGGTTTTGGGTGCATTCAGAATGCAGGAGTTCTGAGGTTAAGACAGCTTCTACCTAGATTTCTGAAGAAGGCCTGGGAGGCCAGACAGTGTGCCCTTGAGAGGGCAGTGTATAAGGCTGTGAATGAGAAGCCTATTCAGTGGAAACCCCAGATTTAGAAAAGCTAGGAATGTGGATCATCTAAGAAAAGCTTCAAGAAGGGAGCAAAGCAGGCCTGAGAGAAAAGTCATGGGAGCTACCACCAAAAGTGCGGCAGGGACTGAGCCATGTAAGGCTTTTGAACCTCACAACGCATTACAGATTGTTTTGGGTGTTCCACATGGAACTGCAGGACTTAGGATTTACCCTGCTGGATTTTGGACTTGCCTTGCTCCCAGTGCTTGGTATCATGGTGTGTGTACGTTTGTTTGTTTGTTTCTTTATTTGTTTTACTTTTAAATTTTTATTCATTTTAATGAGAAAACAGATAAAACATCAATGAAACAGTTTTAAAACAGTTTAGTAGGATGTTTACAGTAATAAGTCCATTGCATATTTTTGTCTTTATAGTAGTTATTCAGAGGACAAGATGCAGACATGATATTTTGTCTAAATAATATTAGTACAAACTTTTATTCACAGTGAACTAAGAGAAAGTAGCTGTATCTCTATCCTAACTCTCTTCTGTATACATATTTTTTCCTTCCTTTGTTTTCACCACAAACTGTCCTTTATTTATACTTATGTGATATTAGTAATGCATGACACTTAGTTGCCTGGCAGCTGATAACTAACCCTAACCAGACAGGATGTTCATCTCAGGAGTGAGGTAGATTCTTTGCTTTAGATACTAGGTCAAGTCCCACCTACATATATTTGATCAATTTTCTGGCTTCGTGGCTTCCAACATATCCCCGTTTTTCATTTTGTTCTTTTCAAAAATGGGTGTTCCACTGCAATTAGAGAAGCTATTTGGAGAAGTCTTTAAAGTACCTTTTCGTACTTGAAACCAGTCTAAAGATTGTAGGTACTTGAATTCAGCAAATTCACCCAAGATAGTCCAAGAGTCCATAATAGTAGTGAGTTATCAGCACAACTGGCAAATATCTGAAGTTGTTGACATGAGCCTTTTACAGCTCGGCATATTAATATAGCTTTACATTTTATACCTCATGGTTACACTTTTCTGCTGGATGGGTGAGACTAAGTTAAAGCAAGACATATAAAACTAAAAATATATTATTTGTATCTGATAAGGCCAGTCGAATCGCCTCAAGATTTATGCTGTAACCATGTACAGCACCTTGTTGATCTTTTGTGACTTTCAGCCATCTAGATGAGTCACGGCCATTGCTTGACCAATTTGCTCTCTGTGAAAGCCTGAGACAATTTTGATCTCTCTACATGACTCTCCTTAGGCATACTATGCATCATTGATCACTTTCTTCTGTGGCCACATTATCTACTTGATCAGGAAGTGTGAGGCACCACTGCGTTACAGGATGTCACAGCACAGAGTCTCTTATGTCCTGAGTCCTCACTGACATTGAAGGGATAGGGCCAAAATATTGGCTATCTTTGTAGTCCCTATATTTCTCTAATTTTTGATCTGAAAACATTACTGATTAGACATCCAGAAGAGAAGCTTAATGATATTATTAGCCTGTAACAAAGACAGTTTAGCTTAACATCACTATTTGCTTAAATATCAAATGCCATAAAATGGAAGTACTATTTTCCAGCAACCATGTATATGCTAAAATTTTAATCCCTATATGATGTTCAAAAAACAATTATACATTTTTACACAGAAATATAGAAATCAAAACATGTACAAAATTGTAGCAGGACAAACCTATCACTTTTTTTCTTATCTCTTGTTTTCTTTTATTACCTTTTAAAAAATTACTTTAAAGAGAATATAGCAATTATTGGTATGACATTAGACGCAGTATGCATATAGAAGACCAAAATGACAAGTATTTCAAATATGGTTTTAGTATGACACATTGCTATCCTCAGTGTAGTTGCTTAGTTCACAGATATCAGCATATAGAGATAGTCACAGTAAGAATTCTACCCATTAACTGCTACTTTCAAAAACCTGTAGGAGCCTCTTAGGACCATTGCCTTAATCTTGTTTACATAAATGTATGGATTTGCCTCTACCTTATTTCCTAAATTTTCTCCTTTATCTATCTTCGTTGTTTAAATCTTAAGTTCTCGCTTTCCATTTCGCTGTGTTATAACTTTTAATTTTCATTCCTTGTTTTGAGTTCTTACACTAGGGATACAATACAATATTTACACATGTGGATCTGGTTTATTGAAATGATGAGTATATCTTCAAGTGGCATCCACTTATATATGAAGGCTTCACGTTTATTTTTCTTTATAGCTGAGTAATACTCCATTGTATAAAAGCACCATATCTTTTTTATATATTCCTCAGGTGAAGGGCATTTTGGTTGTTTCCAAGATTTGGCTATCACAAATTGTGCTGCTATAAACATAGGTAGACATATATCACTGGAATAAGATGTTTTCAGTTCTTTTGGGAAAATTCCCAGAGGGGGATAGCTGGATTGAGTGGGATTTCCAGTCCTAGTTTTTTGAGGAGTCTCCACACTGCTTTCCATAATTGTTGCATGATTCTATATTCCCACCAGCAGTGGAAAAGGGTTCCTTTTTCCCACAGACTCTCCAACATTTGTTGTTGGGTGATTTCTTTATGCTAGCCATTCTTTCTGGGATGAGATGGTATCTCAGCATTGTTTTAATTTGCAATTCATGAATAGCTAGTGATGTGGGTCATTTTTTCATGTATTTGTTTGCTGCTTTTATTTCTTCCTCTGAGAAGTGTGTGTTCATCTCAGATGCCCATTTTTCAATTGAGTCTTTACATTTTAGGGCCCTAATATTTTCTAGTTCTTTATAAATATTAGATAGAGGATCTTTGTTTGAGTGCTTATTAGTTAAGAGATTTTTTCCAAATTTGTGTGTTATCTATTCACTCTGTTGGTAATTTCTTTTGACATACAAAATCTTTTCAATGAGAGGGGGTCCCAGTTGTTAATTCTTTCAAGTATTTCCTGTGCAGTTCAATTTTTTTTTTCATGAACTGTTTGCCTACCCCTACGTCTTCAAGATTTCTGCCTATTCTCTCTTCCAGGAGATTTAGTGTTCTGTTTTTAATGTTTAGATCTTTAATCCATTTTGAATTTAGTTTAGTGCATGGTTGTAGACCTGGGTTCAACTTTAACTTTTGGCATGTAGAGAGCCAGTTTTTGCAGCACCATTTGATGAAGAGGTTATCTTTCTTCCAGTAAGCGTGCTTGGCCCCTTTGTTGACAATAAGATGGCTGAGTACATTTGTAGTTGTAGCTATATCTTCTAATCTATTCCACTGATCCTCAGGTCAATTTTTTTTCCAACTCTATGCTGATTTTATCACAGTAGCTTTGTAGTATAATTTCAAGTCAGGAATTGTAATGCCTCCTGCTTTGTCTTTGTTGCCCAGGATTGCCTTTGTAATTCTAGGTTTTTCTGGTTCAAGTAAATTTTAGGAATGATTTTTCTAGGTCTATGAGGTATGTTGGTGGTAGTTTGATAGGGACTGCATTAAATCTGTACAACCATTTTGGGAGTATGGCCATCTTCACAATATTGGTTTGTCATATCCTGAAGCAGGGAATATCTTTCCATTTTCTGAAAACCTCGATTATTTTTTTCAGAGTATTGTAATATTCATTGAATAGATCTTTGACTTCTTTAGTTAGATTAATTCCTAAGTATTTCATTTTCCACAGTGCTATTGTAAAAGGTATCATTTCTCTAATATCTCTCTCAGTGTGTTTGTTATCTGTGTAGAGGAATGCTACTGACTTTTGGGTATTGTCTTTGTATCCTGCTATGCTACTGAATTTGTGTATTAATTCTAGTAGCTCCTTCTCAGCATTTTTTGGGTCTTCTAAGTAGATTTTCATGTCATCTGCAAATAATGATATTTTATCTTCTTCTTTACCCGTTCTTCTTCCTTTTATTTCTCTCTCTTGTCTAATGGCTCTAGCTAATAATTCCAGAACTACATTGAATAGGAATGGTGATATAGGGGATCCTTGTCTTGTACCTGATCTGAGAGTAAAGGATTTCAATTTTTACCCATTTAGAATTATGCTACCCATTCAATTGTCATAGATGATTTTTATCAGATTGAAGTAGAAGCCATGACTTTCTCTTGTCTAATGGCTATAGCTAATGATTCCAGAACTATATTGAATAGGAGTGGTGATAGAGGACATCCTTGTCTTGTACCAGATCTAAGAGTAAAAGATTTCAGTTTTTCCCCATTTAGGATTATGGTAGCTGTTGGGTTTTCATAAATGGCTTTTACAAGATTGAAGTAGAGGCCATCTATTCCAATTTTCTGTAGAACTTTGAACATGAATGAGTGTTGGACTTTGTCAAAAGCCTTTTGTGCATCAACTGAGATGATCATGTGGTTTTGGATTTGGCTCTATTGATATAGTATATTACATTTATAGATTTGCATGCATTGAACCATCCTTGCATCCCTGGGATGTATCCTACCTGGGTATGGTGCATAATCTTAATGATTTGCTGTATTCTATTTGCTAGGATTTTATTGAGCATTTTTGCATCTATGTTCATGAGGGAGATTGGCCTGTAGTTTTCTTTTTTAGTTGTGTCTTTCCCTGGTTTTGGTATCAGTATAATATTTGCCTCTAGGAGTGATTTTGGGAGAATTGTTCCCTTTAAAATTTCATTGAAGAATTTGAGGAGTATTGGAATTATATCCCTTGTAAATTTCTTGTAGAATTCAGCTGTGAATCCATTAGGACCAGTACTTTTCTTTGTTGGTAGGTTTTTTTTTTTTATTACATTTTGAATTTTATTGGCTGTTGCTGTATTATTGAGAGTTCTTATGTCTTCTTGATTCAGTTTTGGTAATTTGCACCTTTCTTAAAATGTCCATTTCTTCTGTGTCTTTGATTCTGTGAGAGTAAAGATTCTCAAAGTAGCTACTGATGATCTTCTGAATTTCCACAGGTCTATGGTAATTTCATCCTTTTCATTCCTTATTGCTTGAATTTGAGTTTTTGCTTTCCTCTTTTTGATGAGGTTAGCTAGGGGCTTATCAGTTTTATATAATCTTTCAAAGAACTAGCTTCTTGATTCATTAATTCTTTTTATTGTTTTCTTCATCTCAATTGAATTAACTTCTGCTCTAATCTTTAAAATTTCCTCCTGTGTTTGGGCTTTGGGTTTATTTGCTCTTCTTTTTCTAGACATTTGAGCTGCAGCATTAGGGTACATATTTCTTCCTGTTCTGTTTTCCTAATGTGTGAGCTCACAGCTCTATATTTCCCTCTAAGAAGTACTTTCATTGCATCCCATTAATTCCAGTAAGTTGTGCTTGAATTTTCATTGAATTGTAGATATTGTTTAATTTCTTGTTTAAATTCATCTGTAACCCATTGGTTCTGAGGAGGGTGCTATTTAATTTCCATGTATTTATGGCACTTTTGTGGTTTCTTTTGTTATTTATTTCCAGTTCCATTGCACTGTGGTAAGATAATATGCATGGGATAATTTCTGTTTTCTTGCATAGACTTAAGCATGACCTATGAACTAGTATGTGGTGTATTTTAGAAAATGTCCCATGTGCAGCTGAAAAAAATGTGTATTCGGATGTTGTTGGGTGGAACACTATGTATGTTTCCACTAAGTCTATTTGTTCCAAGTTCTGGTTCAGTTCTGTTACTTCTTTACTGTTTTTTCTTTGTCTGCTTGACCTGTCTTTTTGGGATAAGGGGGTGTTAAGGTCTCCTGTTAAGATTGTGGTATTGTATATTAGATTTTTCTTGTCAATTAAGATTTTTCTTATATAGTTTAATGCTCCCACATTTGGTGTGTACATATTTATGAGTTTTACCTCTTTCTCTTGTGTTGTTTCCCTAATCAGGATGTTGTAGCCTTCTTTATTTCATTTGATCATTCTTGATTTAAAGTTCAAACTATCTGTGAACAGGATTGCTACCCCTGCTTTTTTCTGAGGTCCTGGGGCATGTAATATTGCTTTCCATTCTTTGACTTTCAGCCTATGATTTCTTTATGAATTAAGTGTGTTTTTTTGTATACAGCATACTGTTGCATTTTGCTTCCTAATACACTCTGCCAGTCTATTTCTTTTAATTGATGAATTGAGTCCGTTTACATTGATGGTTATAACAGATGTGTTGACTTATGAAGGATATGTTATTTACCTGCTGTTTTATATCCTTTTTTCTCATGTGTTTATTTGTTTCCCCATTTGGTGGGTTCTTTAAATTCTCATTCCTGGAGTTGTGGTCATTTTTGTCCCTGTCTAGGATATTATGTAGTTGTCTGTGTAGGGTTGGCTTTGTGAAAATGAAATTCTTTAGTTCTTTATCATGGAAGTATTTCACTTCTCCATCAAACTTGAAAGAGAGTTTTGCAGGTTATAGCAGTTTGGGCTGGAAGTTGTTTACTCAGAAGACTTGAAGTACTTTCCTCCATTTTCTTCTTGACTTCATGGTTTGTGCAGAGAAGTCTGCCATTATTTTCATGGGTGTTCCTTTAAATGTGATCTGTTTCTTTTCTCTCATCACTTTTCGTTTGTTGTTCTTGTGCTGGATTTCTGGGATCTTGATTATTATATGCCTGGGTGTTTTTTTTTTAATTGAATTGATGTTATTTGGAGTTCTATTTGCTTCAGTTAACTTAATGTCAGATTGTTTTCCCATATTTGGAAAGTTTTCTGCTATTACTTCTGCCCATGTTCTTTTTATATCATTTGTATTGATATAAAATATAATTCTTTCTCATTGATGCCTATTATTCTTACATTATTCACCTTTCCATCATCTTGCAGATGTTGAATTATTTTTTCCTGCATCCTAGTTGTTTTTAAGAGATCTTTTTTTGCTTTTTCACTAGCTGTAATGTTGTCTTCAAAGTCTGAAACTCTATCTTCACTTTCATTCAAAGGGCGTTCCAGCTTGTGATTGAGGTTTTAATTTCCTGTATATTAATTTAAATCTGCTTCAATGCATTCTATTTCTTTCCTATATTGCTTATTCAAGAATTCTGTCATTTTTATATTCTCTTCTATTCCTTATCAGTGTCTTCTTTAGAAGTACTTAGTAATTCTTTCATTATAGTTATCATTTCTTTTTTTTTTTTTACTCCAGAGGTTATTTCTGATCTGATTTCCTCTGCACACTTCTGCCATTGTTTCTTTACTTCAGATACTATTATTTCAGAGACTTCAGGTGTGTGATTTCCAATTTCTTCTATGCTAGTGTCTCCTTCATTTTTTCGGGGTGGGCTCATGGACTAAGAATACATTTTTCTCCTTCTCTTTGTCATTTTGTATAACACTGTCCTCTGACCTTTGGTGTAGAGCTTTGGTGCAGTTATTACCTTACCAACTACCAATATTCTTACCCAAGAGAGATTATGTAGTCAAGGCAGTTACATTTTTGTATTTACAGAACTTCAATTAGGAACACTAATAGTAATTATGTTGTATTAGTTGACAAACTTTATAACTAATGGGTTTGTATTTTAGACCATAAGAGCAAACATGTCTGTGTATCTAAGTAGATATTAATTTGGGAATTTGTATTTAAATTAATTCCCCTAAGTTCTGCTTGATCATCTCCCCTTTATGTACCTGGGGTCTTCCTGGCAGACTAGTTCACCCCAGCTACTTGTTGCACCCTTTCTTGTTCAAGAGAGAGAGAGGATGCTCTCATAGATCAGGGTCTAGTAAAGTGTCTCAGCTTACCGGGTCAGATACCAAGTTCAAATTCCTCCAGATATGCCTGGCTTGGATCTGGCTGCTGTTCTAAGTTTCTTAGTGCTGCAGAATGCTGGGCACTAAGGGAAAGGGATCCCGTGAGGGCAAGCGGAAGTTTTCACACATGCCAGGCCTAGGCTCTGGCTGGAAAAGGGATCCAGGGAGTGGGCGAGCAGGTGGTAGGTCTCACTCACACTCAGGGCCTTGACTCTTGTTGGAAAGGGATCCAGCAAGTGCACGGAAGGCCTGCTGGGCCTGGGCTCTGGATGGAAAGGGATGTGGACAGCATGTGAGCAGGTGGAAGCTGTGTGTACCTTTTGGAATGGTAATGTTTATCTTGTGCCACTGAATGTTTGAAGTGTTTAACTTTTCATTTATACAGGGGCCTATGGCTAAGTTTGCTTTAGATCTTGGAAGAAACTTGTGACTTGGACTTTTCTGCAAATGCTGAAAGTGTTGGGACTTTGGCAAGTCTTAGAATTGGACTAAAATGTATTCTGTACAAAAGGATGTGCATGAGTCTTTGGAAGTTCAGGAGTGGAATGTGGTTGGTGACGAGTTGTCCTCCTAAAGCCTACTGCAATTATGGGGCAGACTTCTAGAATTTGTGATTAACGCATGATCTACTGGGATTATGGGTGTGAGTGCTGCAGGGATTATGGGTGTGAGTGCTGCAGGGATTATGGGTGTGAGTGCTACCCCCAGCCTGGGGCATATAGCCTGAATGCAACATAAGGGAGACAGACTTGCTCTCTGCTGCCGTAATTGCTGCTCCTCCCATCGCTCTCTGCTCTTTGCTGTTGCCATGAGAGGTTGCCCTCTGCCATCTGCTGCTCTGCCTTGGGGCCAGCTGAGTATGGACTGAAGCCTCCAGTGATTGTGAGCTCTATAAACTTTTCCTTCTATAATTTTGAGTGTTGGTTATTTGTCCCAGCAACAGGAGAAGAGTAACGGAGACACTGTCCTATCAGGTGGCGTTTTACTTGCTTCGCTAGTGAAAATAGTTATCACAGTGATTAGAAGCATTTGTATCACCAGTGGAACAACCTGCCTGGCAGGACAGCAGGCATGTGTCACCAGTGACTTAAGTTAGCAAGAACGTGCTGAAGACATAGATGACAAGCAATGTTTATCCAAACTTATGTTCATGGATTTTGAGGGGTACAATGCGCACATTTAGAAGAAACTTCATTGTATCTATTATAGATTATAGGGACCAAGTAAACATATTTGATTTGGTTTATATATATAACCAAATATGTATATATATTTCACTTAAATGTGAGGTCTTAAGGCAAATTGAGTTTTGCATGCATGTACTACAAAAACATATACAGGAATATGTTATGATGCATTTATTCACCACATATAATAACTATATGTATAAAATAAATCTATGCGTAGAATTTTTTTAATCACTGGCCCAAAAGTGTACCTAATGATGTACTTTGAAGAAAAAGAATGAGGTAAAGAATAGCAACTCTGTTACGTCCTCTTTCTTAAGAAATCTAGAAACTCTGGAGAAGCTAGCAACTATGATATGAGAATCACTGGAAATAAACGTCCACTTGCTGGGCAGTAGAAGTGGGCTAATAGATAATATGAAAATATTCATGACAAAATCATATAAAGCACAATAGCTGGTGCATTGCCCTGTGAGAAATATAGTTTCATCCTTTACCTAAGTTTTCTCTGCTTCCCACATCAGGTCTGAAATAAGGGTTGTAGTTATCCTCGTTCAGTAGATTGTGACATTGATGTTAGTTAACAGAATCGTTCAGCTTCACATAGCTGGCAGGGACTGGAGCCTCCATTTGAGTTCAGCTTTAGTTAGCGCCACAATCTGAACTTTATCCCTTGTGCCTACCATAAGGAAGGAAGCATAAAATCTCAAGAGAGTCATCAAAACAGAAATTATGCATACTATATTCTCTGCTGGAATCCAATACTATTAAGAATTATTAATAAAAGAACAAACCTAACTTTAAATAATTTTAAAATACTTAACCTTCTACCTACTTTTTGGCTATGAAAAAGTTCAAACTTAAATTGCCACTCCTTTACAAATAAGAAAGAGCAGGAGATTTGCATCAGATTTGTGGGATGTGGGCAAAGCTGTAGCCGGAAGCTTCTTGACTTTTATTAAGAAGTTAAAATGTTTGAGGGCTGGTGAGATATCTCAGCAGACTAAGCACCTGCTTTGGCAAGTGCAGGGACCAGGGTTTGATACCCAGTCACACATGCCACAGCAGCCTGCCCCTGGGGTGTGCTGAGCCAGTGACCAAGTCTAGGCATGGTGGCGCATGTAATCCCAGCACTGGCGAGGCTGAAAACAGGAGGATCACTATCATTTTGACCTGCATAGTGAGACCCTGCACCAAAAACCTAAATTTAAAAAAAAAAAAAAAAAAGGAAGAAGCTAAAATGTTTGAGAATAAACAGAGAAACCATTTAACTCAAGAAGCCAGAACAAAAGAATTATAAAATAAAGAAAGTAGCAGGGAAGAATTAATACAAACAACAACAGAAATAAATGAAATAGAACAGGAAAAAAATAGGAACTTCATCAATAAAGTCTAAAAGGCTATGAGAAAGAGAGAGAAAGAGAGAGAGAGAGAGTAAACACACTAGGAATGAGATGGAGCAGGGGTTCACGGAGACAACTGTGTACCACTCCATACCAACACACTTGAAAGTCTTGGTAAAATGTGTTATTTTTTAGAGAAGAGAAATTACCAACTTTGAGTATGGATGACACTTAAAAAAAAAAAAAAAAAAAAAAAAAAAACTAAACAGGTGGGTAATGTAAAAATAAATCTAAATATCCACAAATGAGAAAGTGACACTGAGATCAGGGAATTTTATCAGCAGGCCCTATTAAAATCATCGAGAAATGAATAACCACCATTACAGTTTGTGTTTAGTTGTCCTCAAAGCCCCATATAGTCACAGAGTGGCTTCTGAAGTTTGTGATAGATTACTGTAGGTGTGGATTCTGCTCCTGCCCTGGGGTCAGTAATTTGCATTACAATGTAAGGAGGGAAGAGAGGCCAGCTAGCTGCCTGAGCTGCTGACACTCCCTTTGATATCTGCTCTTTGATGCCACCATGAAAGGTTGCTCTCCACCATGTGCCACTCTGCCTTGAGCTAGCTGAGTATGGAGTGAAACCTCTATTTACTGTGAGCTAAATAAACCTTTCCTTCCTTCATTTTGGGTGTCAGGTATTTGTCCCAGGAATGATAGAAGAGTAACTGAGTCAACCACTACCCTATATAGATTATTCCAGAGGAAGAAACAAAAAATACAGTTTTCTAACTTATTCTCTAGGCTTAGTTGTCAACTAACATGTATCTAGTAAATTTGGGTAGGTATATTAGATGTAGTTTTTTGCCAAGGCCACTGTCCCTTGAAATTTCTCTTTCAAGATGATTCAGTCCACTGTGCTTAATCTCAGTCTCAGACAATGTATCTAGACATGAGCAAATTTCAGACAAACTTTCTGCCAAACCATAAGACACATTTTCTGGAGTCCAATAACCAGTGCAGTCCTTCTTCCCACAAAAAAAACTCCGCAGTTAGGTCTTTATTGGCAAGATTTCTATCAGACCTCTGGTCTTCTGATGCCTGACCAGAATCACCCATACAGAACAACCAAAGGCATTCCAGGGCATCTCTTATAGGTGACATCTCCAAACATTTTCTATCTTTTCCCACAAGCCATTCGCAAAAACTCATGAATGACATGGTCAGGTATAGGAACAGCAACAGCCCCAATCCCAATACCAAATTCTGTCTCCATTATTCTTTTCTCATTGCTAGGACAAATGCCCAACACCCAGAATTAAGGAAGAAAAAGTTTACTTAGCCCACAAAAGAGGTTTTAATCCATACTCAGCTGCTCTAAGGTAGAGTCGCACATGGCAGAGGGCAGCCATTCATTGTGTTTGGAAAACAGCAAAGAGCAAAGAGGGACAGGAGCTCCAGAAGCTAGCTACCCTCTGTCCCCTCCTTACATCGTAATGTAGATCACTGACCCCAGGGCGGGTGCAGCATTCACACCCACAATCCCAGCATTAGATTGTGACTTAATCACAAACTTTAGAAGCTTCCCTATGACTGCATGAGGCTTAACAATAGGATGTACAGGGGTCAGGGAGATGGCTCAGTGGAGTAAGCGCTTCCCTGGCAAGCGCAAGGGTCTGAGTTCAATCCCCGGTTCCACAAAAAAAAAAAAAAAAAGGATGTACAAATCTGCTTACAAAAACCAAAGGAAGCTTTTCTCATGTTAATTTAACTAATTAGAAACATAAGCAGATATATAAGGAAAAAAATGATTCTATTCCTGAAGTAAGAAAGACTAATAATAGTATCTGTCACTGCACAAGGACATACTACATTTCAAACATTGCATTTAATTCCTAGGTGTGGCATGAAAGGCTAGAAATGTCTTTACTGATAAGCAAAGGAGATGCAGAGAGGTTCAGTAGTTTGTTTGAGGTCATACAGCTCATAGGTTGTGGAATCAGGATTCAGCCTCTGATTGCTTGGATCCGATGTATGCTTGTGACCTCTACAGCACGTTGCTCTTTGTAAGGCCCGTGAGCTAACCCCACAAGATAGGGGAAAGAAATGCATGACAGAAAGTCTGAAAGTTCAGTAAAAAAAAATTAAAGAAAAGTTAATAAATGGAGATGCAAACTCTATTTCTGAATTATAAGATTGAAGATGCTGTATCAGTGGGGACAAGATAAACCTTCTTGCTGTAATAAATGAAGTTTCCTTGCCCAAACCAGAAGCATACAAACAAAAGTGAATTTCTCTCTGTGTTTCTGTCTCAGTCTCTATCTATCTATCTATCTACCTATCTATCTATTTACCTATCTGTGTCTATCTTTGTATCTATTCCCTCACCTTCAATGCATTTCCACCCAAATGAAACATAGTGTTCCCCAGATTTTCACTAGATTTTACTTGGATTTTGGTAATCTGATTCTAGATTTCATTTGAAAGGGAAAGTAAGGAAGAGCAGTCAAAAAATTTTGAAAGTAAAAGTTGATATTTATGAGGGAGAGGAGACTTACTTTACCATATCTAAAACATGGCATAAAGCTTTGGTAATTTAAATAACATAGAATTAGTCCAAAAATGTACAAATAATTACGTAAGAGAAAACCACTATCATGAACATACACTATACACTGGGCTTCAACATCTGATGTATGGTATTTCAACTAGTGGGTGAAAAGATAATTGTCTGTTTTTTTTAAGTTAATATAAAAAACAATTGTCTTTCCATTTAAAAACAGCTAAATTTGAGGGCCGCCCAAGTAGCTCAGCAGACTAAAGCACCTGTTTAGGCAGAGTGCTGTAGCCACAATTTCATCCCCACCGTGCCATGCTGGTCCTGCCCACAGGGTGTGCTGAGGCAGAGATTGAGACTGGGCCTGGTGGTGCACATTTGTAATCTCAGCACTTGGGAGGCTGAAGACAGGAGAATCACTACAAGATGCATCTTTGTAGTAAGACCCTGTAGACCCTGTCCTAAATAGATATAAAAAAACAATTAAATTTGAGTATGATGTTGTATACCTATAACCACAGCACATGGAGAGCTGAAGCAAGACAGCCTGAGCTACACAGTGAGTTCAAGGGCAACCTGGACTACATGGTGAGATCTTGATTTTTAAGAGAGTAAAATAATAACTTCTGCCATATACAGAAAGAAATTCTATACATATTGAATAACTAAAGATGAAAGTTATGAAAATTCTAGAGTATACAAGGAATAATACTTTATTATCTTATGGTTTCACGAACATTGCACAAAATTCAGAAATAGTAAAGTACCAAAATATAGAGATTATCAGACACCATAGGTGAGAACAAATACAAGTATAGACTGCAAGAAATTTTCTGTATGAAGGGAAATTAAAGAACAATATCCAGAAAATATTTAGAGGATATAAAAGCCAATAAGAGAAAGACATACGTCACAGTATAAATATGGTCAAAGCAAATGAACAGTGCTTACAAGGAAGAATATAAATGACCATGACATGAAAAGATAGACTTAGCCAGTAATCAGGGAAATGAAATTCTAAACAAAGATGAATTATTTTTCTATTACACTGTGGCAATGATGATCCTGAGTAATATGGAAAATGCAGGCCATCAGTGATGAGGCTGTGAACTAGTAGAGCCACTACTGATGGCTGCTTAGTAGACCTATCAAAATTTTAAAATTCATAAAACAATGACCCTGGATTTCCTGTCTTACAAAACATATATATGTGAGGAGTGAATATATATATATATATATATATATATATATATATATTCATTATGGCATTGTTTGTAATAACAAACAGCTATATAAATAGCCAAACTGCTCATCAATTCAATATAAATTAGTTTAAACATCATAGTGTATTTATAGTGTATGGTAACAAATGACCATTTTAGAAGTAAATGTGTATGCTACTGACTTGACAAAAAACAAAATAGCATTAGATGCAAATACGTGTTGCATGTCTTATAATAATGTACAGTGCATTTTGTTTCTTTATTATCAAATCTATAGATAGATACATACATATATACATAGATGCATACACAGATACCCAGATAGATGTATGTGTATTTCAATGCATTGTGAATGCATTAGAAGGATATGCAACTGATAGGGCTGGCCAGATAGCTCAGTGGACTAGAGCACCTGCTTAGGCAAAGCACAGCAGCTGGATTCAATGCCCCACTTGCCCAGCCACCCCTTCACCTGGGGCATGCTCAACCAGCAAGGTCGACCGGGTGTGGTGGTGCACACCTGTAATCCCAGTGCTTGGGAGGCTGAAAACAGGAGAATCACTATGAGTCAGATATATGGAGTGAGACTGTTTAGACCCTGTAGACACTTACTAAATTTATATATATATATATATATATATATATATATATATATATATATGATAATAGTGATAACCACAGGGCCACAGGGGCAGGATGCACATGAAATAAGAAGTGAAGAGTGTGATATTTTATTCTGTAGGGTTTAATAGTGATTACTCATTTACAACAATAATTGTTTATTCACAGTTGTGCAGCTGTGTGTATATGTAGGTATGGGAATAAAGAAACAGAAAAGGAGGAGGGAGGGGAGGAGGAGGAGGGAGGGAATTCTGAGTACTTTCGAGTGTACAGACAAAACCATTTTTCATCGTGTTGGGGGCTTTCTGGGACAATGGGTGGAATTATTATGGACCACTGACTGAATGGTTCACAGACGTATATGCATTCACTTCTTCTACACTGCAGCTGTATTAAAATTAGCTTCCTTATATTTAATAGATGATAAAAAAAAAGTGGTTTGATTTGACCTAGGCTATAGGACAGGGTCTCCTTCCCAGAAACTCTCTACTGTACTTTAAGGAGTAACTAACAAACATTAGAAAAGCAGTCAGGCCATCAGTATAGTATGGTGAAGGACAGTGGAGATCAAGGAAAGAGTCACAGCTTGCTTCATACACAGGCAGTTCATGGCTTTTCACTTGAGTGGTCTTGGGTCAAAGTTTTGGCTCTGCTTGTCTATTTTCTGCAGCCAGTTGAGCTGTAGATAAAAAATGTCCATGACCTACTGATTCCAACAGTTTTGGGTACAGTTTTGTCCAAACCACTTCACAGTTTCTACATTTTCACATAATTTTCTGAATCTCTGTACAGTCAGATTCAGTGGATCTCCTGTCCATCAAGGAAAAGGGAAATAAGAGTTGCCTGCTTGGCTTTCACAGACAGCAAATTGGTCAAGCAATGGCCATGACTCATCCTCATGGCTGACACTGACAAAGAATGTACAAAGTGCGGTACAGGGCTAAAGGATAAATCCTGGGAGTATTTGGCTGAACTTATCAAATACAAAAGTTAACATTTCTTGTTATATAGGTCTTGCTTTATCTTGGCCTTAACCTTCCAGCAGAAAAGTGTAAAAATGAGGTATATAAAGTAAATCCATATTAATACGATGAGCTGTAAAAGGCTCAAGTCAATAACTTCTGAGGATAACCCACTAATATTATAGACTGCTAGACAGTGTTAGACAGTTTAGCTGAATTCAAACACCTATAGTATTTAAATGCCAATACAATATTCACCTCTGACAGGACAAAAAAAAGGATACAAAGGAAAGATCATTTTGTATTTATATTTACAAGATAGTTAAGATAAATATACAGCTACTTTCACTTAATTCAATGGCAAGAAAGAGGAGTACTAATAGTTTTTGGGCAGGATATCCTGTCTGCTTCTTGTACTATGGATAACCACTAAGAAGATAGCAATGTACAATGTATTGTTATCGAAACTGTCCTGTTAATCAGCTGTGAAACTATCTCATTCATACTTATTTCTCAAAAAATAAATAAATTATTTTTTTAAAAAAAGAGTTGCCTGCTTTATGCTGGCCCAAGCCAAACAGCCTAAGCAGGGGCATATCGTGCAAATAGACCTTGGGAGTTTGTTTGGAGATTATAGCAGGGGGGTGCAGGTACTCATATACCCTTGACTGATGTGGGGGGTGATCATCCTCTTTGACTGAATGAGCAGCTTCGGGAGGGATACACATGGAGCATTGAGGGAGGAAGGGGGCCCCCACCTAGCCAGCCAGATCAGCTGAATCAACCTTGGCAATCAATGAGGTGACAGATGTCACAGCCAGATCACCCTCACATCCTGTCATGTAAATAGAAATGACTGGGTGACAAGGAGAAAAGATTAGAAAAAGGATGCTTCCATTGCTAAACAGACCTGAATTTGCATGCCAGCTTTGCCATTCACTGTGTGACTTGCTTAATTTTTCGAATCCTCATTTTGCTTATGTGTACAGTAGGAATAATTATATTTACCTCCATTCATAGTAAGAAAATAAGTATGCAAATTGCCCAGTAGGTAGAACACAGTCAATAAATGGACTCTCCATCCTTATTACTGATAGACTAATTATTTTGTTAAATGCATTGCCATTCCTATGTTTGTACTGAATATACCATGGTATCCTAGTGAATTAAGATAATATTGGAGGCTTTATCCTGCTTTACACCTGATGAAACTGGGGACCAAAGAAGTTAAGTGACTTTCTTGGGTTCACATAGGTCACAAGAATTAAAGATGGCATTTATACATTCTCTCTAATGTGCATCTTATTGTCTTGTCTGTCTTGTTGATGTATATATGCCCCACATGCAATAATTAGTACAGAAACATAAAAAAGTAGACATTCAAAGAATTTCAGTTTCTGGATTGATTTTTTCAGGTCCTGAGATTCTGCACCCCTTCTGCACTCCACCTCTCTCGAAGAGCCCCATGCTTGTCTTAGAAATACTTTTTCCCATGCAGACATCCCCAAATTACACATCTTATTTCCACGCCTAATTCATATGCTTTTTTTGGCCCACGGAGGAGCCCATCCCCGCCTCAAAGACATGTCAAGGGCCCTTCTGGCTGTCAGGAATGGTGATGAGAATCCTTTTGAGGCTGCCAGCTCTGATAATTGAACAGAAGGAGTGCTTGCTGCTGTAAGCGCTGTCCATGGTCCTGGATGGGTCACCTCTGCGCTCCAAGGGCGGTAAAAACTTTTGTTTTTGCTACAGTATTCAGCTTTGGTCGACAGATATGAGAATAGATCCTTGCTTAAGAAACTAGTTGCTAATTCCCCGTGAGTTGGTCTCTCATGCTTTTTTAAGTCTGTGTGTTCATGGAAAACCATGTTTAAATTTGCTTTGTGCATGCCTGTGCACGCTGGCTTCCCCCTCTATTTCTCCAAAATGTCACAAATGACTTTCCTTGAATTTACCAATTTGCAGGATTAATGTGCTTCTCTCTAGACACCTGTGCCCTATATAAATTCGAGTCAAAATAGCTGTCTCCATTTCTAAACTCTGACCTGTTTTTCGAGAAAAAAAAAAAGGTCTTAGTTTTAGGAAACCTCCCTTGGGGGTACCTGGATTGTAGTGCTAACTCTTGCTTCTGTTTTATCATGCAGATGTGTGGAGGAATATAAGCTGGCTCCTGATGGGAAATCCTGTCTGATGCTATCAGATGTCTGCGAGGGCCCAAAGTGCCTTAAACCGGACTCTAAATTCAATGACACCCTCTTCGGAGAGATGCTACATGGTTACAACAATAGGACCCAGCATGTGAACCAAGGCCAAGTCTTCCAGATGACCTTTAGGTATGGGCAGACACTTGCACACTTCTGGGCATGGACCCAAAATCGAGGGATGGGAGGAAGCCATGGATATGGTGACATAGAGACCTGCTGCACTGGCCAGCCTCTCTTCCATGATCATTGATCCCCAAACAAATGGTGTTAGAGGTCATCAAATGTCACTCTATGAGATTGCTATTCCATTGACCTAGTCATTATTGTCCTACTTTCCCATTTCCTAACTTTATCCATATATTTTCAGTATCACCTTAAATCATTCTGTTAGTGCAGCTAATGGATTTTTAAAAGATAATTAATCTTTTGATCCATTAATAAATAAGTATGCTATCATTGCTATTCAGGAATTTCAAAAATAAAAGCATTTAATGAAGTAGAAAATAAAGACCCCATTGCCCAACACCTCAATTCTATACCATCTCCTCTCCCTCTTTATTTTTCTGTCTATAGGTGAACACATACATACAGACATTCACATCTGAAATCTCAGTAATAGTGTTCACAAATTATCTTTTTGTGCACAGCAATATGCCAGTGACCTCCCTTCCTACTAATGATGCAATGTTACATGGGAAATTAAAAGATAAAAGGGAGTTCCATCTGACATGAGGAGGAATAGAACAACTTGATTGGCCAGAGTGAATAAAATTAGACATACATGAGAATGGTGAAAGCCTCCCTTGAATAACTAAAGATATTAGGGCTATTTTTCCTGGAAAATTTTGATGTGACTTATTCATGTCACAAAATCAGAAGAGTTGTAAGAAGGCAGAGTGAGATAGCTTCTTACATATTTAAAGGGATCTCCACAAAGGCAAAAAATTTAGATAATTTTCCATGGAAATGGAATATGGTATTATTACATAACTAGGTCATCCTTATTATTTGAAATCATATAAAAATACAAAATTAGTATCAAATCATGATGGCAGTCATCATTTCCCCACCACTTCATCTTATAAGCAGTATCTATCATCGTAGTAGGAGTACTGAGGTAATTATCAGTTATTAAGAGTCTCTCTATGTTAAGCTTTTCAGTCCTACCATCACTAATAGTAATAATAATGACTGCTCGCATTAGCTCAGCACATGCATAGGATAGTCTAGCACTTTCTATCACCTATTGCCTCGTGTAATCCTTCTGGTGGTTCTGTGAAGCACAGAATATTATCATATCCTTTTTACAGATAAGAAACATAAATTTAAAGTAACTTTCCAGGGCTAGGGAGATAGCTCAGCAGCACAAGGTCAAGTTTGATTCCAGTTATGGCATGCTGTTCTGGCTCTGGAACCCTGGGGGTACCATGCCAGCCACTGAAACAGTGTGTGGTGGCACAGGCCTATAATCCAGCAGTGGGGAGGCTGAGACAGGAGGATCGCTGTGAGTCTGAACTGCATAGTGAGACCCTATATCCAATAAATAAATTAAATAAGTAAATTAAATATATATTTTTAAAAATAAAGTAACTTTCCAAAGATCCTTCCCCAGGAAGTGAGAGACCCCACATGAGGCCCTTTTAGCTACTTTGTAAGATCCTTTTGAGGATGCCAGGGTCTCCATATCACAACTGAAAAGTCAGAGGCAGAAAGACTGAGTGACTGACACAGTCAGCATATCATAAGATGTAGAACACAGATTCAGATGTGAGTCCGACTCTCAAGCCTTGCTTGTGCCTTTTAAATCCATGTGCTCCCTCATTTCTCACTGTAGAGAACCGGAATGCCAATGTGAACTCCTTAACAGCATTGGTCTTTGTGGTCAGTGCCTGTTCTAGGCACACCCCCTAGGCCCCAGGTGTCATGCTGATGATTGAGGACACAGCCCAAAATGAGACAGAAGAGGCCCCATATCCCATAGCACTTATGCATAGATGAAAGGAGCTCTTCTACTTTACTTAATTTACTGAATAAAATAGAAGTATAGGGTGTCAAGAAAGCAATTAATGATGGGTTTAAATTGGGTCGAGCAGAGTTGTGAGGGAACCCATGGTGGGCAAGGTAGAACTAGTGATGCTTTGAAGTCTATTGTTCAGATGAAGCATTAGCTACCACTAGGACAATGAGCGTGGCCAAGCTGTCAAGCAGACATGAATATTCAAAGAGAAAAAATGAACTTGCTTTCAGGAAATAAGAGTCTACTGCTGTTGAAGCTGAATAAGTAAGAAGAATAAAGCTGGAGCAGTAAACAGTGGAAAAGCATGCAGATCTTTTAGATCAAGTTTGTATTCCAACAACCATTGAGGAGGGGAAGGCATAAAGAGGGGAGGGCACAATGATGACGTTATACTTTTCGGCCTCAAGGTGGCTCTGTGGGAAATAGACTGCATGGAAGAGAGTGACAGCAAACGGGGGCCAATTAAGTGTCTGTTGTCAAAGGCTCAGATGTAAAATGTTAGTGAATTCAGCTAGGATGATGCAAAAAATGTTGGGGAGAATAGAAATGGGGGAGGACAGTTGTAAGGTCCATTGAACAGTTGCCAGAGGAGGAGCAATTGAAAGAAAACTCAAAGATGACAGCAATGACTAGCAGCCACATAATACATTATTGGCAGAGTCAGATCCAGCAAGCCCCAGAAAAGAATAGCTTCAATATTTAGAGGCTTACGCTGAGGCTGAATGCAACGTTACTGAAAAAGCTGTGGGAGAAGTACAAGGGTAGTCCAGGTGAACTATTGCTCAACAATGAGATTCTGCAATGCTGGTTTTCTAAAATTTTATTCATCTATGAGGCTTTGTCCTAAGCAGCATGATGGGTGGAACAATGCTGCCTGGCAACCCAATGTGGGGGGAGGGGGGAAGGAGAAATGATCCCTTTCCTTTGAGGAATTTATAAGCATGAAAAATGACATGCACAATTGAAAAATAATGGCAAAATTAAATTTGCAAAGCAATGATCTAAGGGATGCCATTGCTTTCCAAAGAGCTATCATTTGAAGCCTTTTGAAAGAAATAAGAAAGAAGAATAAAGGGCTTCTTGGAGGACATGACACGTGAACTGGAGTTTGAAGTGATAGCAAAGAGCAGTACCCCTTGGGAAAAAGCTACAAAGCCAGTTTCTTGTCCAGGAAGAAAGGGGCCTTCAAAGGCCCAGACACACGGATACACAGCAAAGGAGTCAGGAACACAACTTCAGATAAATCTGACTTAGAATCTCAGCCCCACCCAAAAGGAGCATAACTCTACTGCAATTTGTTCGGGGCTATTTTTCCAGACACCTGTGATAGGCACATTGCCTGTTTGATGTGATTTGATTTCTCCTGGCCATGATGAGACTGGCTGGATGTCATAGAGGAGCAAGCATTTTAGCTCCATTCCATTCTATGAAGATTGGCTTGGCTCAGACGGAGGATGCACGTGGGTAGTAAGATGCAAAATTCTGAAAGGGCTTCCTGGAATCCCGGGCTCTCCTTTGACTTAGGAGGAAGTCACTTCACTAATATTTCCCCTGCTCCACGTGGTGGTCCTTCTCTTGCTTTTCCTATTGCCCAAGTTAGTTCTGCCTCTTTCCTTGCTTTCTTCTCACCCTCTCATACACAGCCCCTTTCTGCTTCAGCAGAACATCTATGTGCTCCCAGGTGTTATCTCTGGCCACCAGCTCCAGCCACAGCCATCGCTCTAATCTCAAGCTGAGCATGGTATCTGTCTCACTGTTCCTAATCCCCTTGGATGGCTTCTCAGCATGCAGGTCCTGTATTTTCCCTGATCTGTTCATGGAGGGGACAATAGGGAACATAGCAGGCTGTTCTCTTCCATAACAGCCTCAAGGGTGAGGGGACTCTCAACCTACCACTATGTTAACAGTTAATTCATTCTACTCAACTTTTTTCACCTGAGGCTTCAGTGTCACTTTCCTTGCAGTTGTTTCATGTCCAGTCCATGTCACCTTTTGGAGCCACAAGCTAACTCAGCTGGGGGAGAAACAAGCTATGTCTGAGGAGTCCTTATCCTTCTTTCTCAAATCTCCCTTTCTGAGTCCCCAACAGGAAGGAGGCTGAAGCTTCCTTGTCCTCCATGTGCTAGAAAGCCTTAAGGCTTTTCAGCAAGTTTTCCAAGGCTGTTGTCATTTCTTGCCACCACTTCTTCCTCCTCCTCCTCCTCCTCCTCCTCCTCCTCCTCCTTCTCCTCCTCCTGCTTCTCCCAGAAATCTCTGGTCTACCCCTAGAGAGTAGCCAGTGGACACTTCCACCAGCTGTCCTGCCATATGCCTCACTTCCTGACAACTGCATGGCCTGAGATCCCCAAGTGTCTGTGAGCTAGTCTTCATGAAACAGCTACAGTTCTCCTTTATTCTGCTCTGTCCCTCTCTCCAGGTGACCACAGCGAGCATCTGCTGGTGGAACAGAGTTCTGCGCTTTCATTTTCTCTCTTGAAATTCCATGAAAAAGCAACCCAGTTTCTACTTTACAAAAGCTTCAAAATGTAAAATCTCTAGCCTAGGCAAGGGCTCCAAGGCTAACAAGTTCAGATTTAAGCCCTGTTGCATTGATAGCGACACTGAGCCACAGGGAAGGATATAATTAATCAGCCAAGTGCACATACGGACTTGGGCTCTTCTGAGACCAGACGTTAGAAATCCTGACTCCCCCAGATGGACTCCACCCTCACTCCCAGTTCTCAAGGGAGGGGTGGACATATGCAGTTCCTGCCTAGTCTGTGTTAGCATACGGTGAGGACAGCCATGTGTTCTATCCCTGCTTTCAGTGCAGATGGAGGGACCTACATGCCTTAGAAGGATGCCTGGTTCATAACACAGGAGAGAGTTCAGGCAAAAGCCACCCATGGGAGGCTACCTCTTCATGTTGCCACTCATAGGCTGCAGCTTCTCTCTGGCAGATGCACTTGTGGAGATGGCCAGGACCCCTGACCAATCCAGGGGTGATGCACACTGTGCTAATACTAAACCCGGCACCCCTAAAAGACAACAAAAGATGGAGACAGGGACAATGTGAAAGAACCAGTGAGAATCAGAGGTGGGGGACAGTTCAGAAAAGTCTGAGTGACAGGAAGGAATAGCAAGCACAGAGATAATGAAAAATAGGGAAATCTAGGAAAAGAGAGAGATAGGGAGGTATGTGTTAGGTCTAGTGGGCGGAAGGGGTGAGGAGACCTAAAGTGAAAGAGAAAGAATACAGAGGTTCATAGCCAAAATATAGTTTGATCTGAGGAAGGGAGTGAGGACAGTCTTAAGAGACTTGGTGCTAAGAGAGATTAGGAATCAGGTTCAAGTGGAAATGAATGGACACAAGGCCTTTGGTGAAATGTCAAGTTCTGTGGGAGCGTGGCATGCCAGCAATCTCATGTCTTCATTGCCCCTAAGCCTGAGGTGTGATGTCAGGCTGTCTGTTTCTAATCTCCTTTGGTGATCAGGGTTCATCTGAATGAAGCCTGTGGGGTCCCCATCAGAATCTCCGTCCTTTGGCTCTTGATCAGGGTGGGAATTGGCAGACTGTTGGAGCAAGATAAGCTTGTCAATGCTCCGTGGTGTTTGATGTTTGTTTGTTTGTTGGATTCTACTCACTCCCTCTTCTTTTCTCATCCACCCTATTTCATGCCCATACAGAATAAAGGTCAACATAGGCTACAGATTACAGGGATTTAGATAAACATCAGTCAAGAAGTGTTATTGAGTCAGGAGTCTCAGAAATGGCAGTCAGGAGAGGCCGCTTAAGAATGAAGATGGAGCAAATTATGTTGACAAGTTTTGCAAAAGCTTCGTCAAAAATAAGGCAGTCCTGCAGACTCAGATAGCTGCTCGTGGGTGTCAGGACTGACCTGCAAAGGAGCAGAGAGGCTCTGTGCTCTACTAGACAGGCACTTTCTCATCTGGCTATTTATCAGATATGCATACTGTATAGCACATGAGGACTGTTTTGGGTAAGATGTGGGATTTCAGGACTCCACACCCCAAACCCACTCATGCTGAGACAGAAGGGTTGTATTTAAGAATTCGAGGAAAGCTGGTCTTCATTAGTGGTGTCTGTTTTTTCCCCATCTGAGAAGGCTGAGTCAGAGCTGATGAAGTGGCCTGCGAAGATGCTTTGGCTAGGGCTTTTCTGGTTCTTTCCTAAGAGATGGTTAATTGCACATGTTATTCCTGGCTCTTCCTTTCTCTTTCTTCCCCACCTTTCCCCCCTTTTTCCTTCTCTATTTATATATGTATTTTTTATATGTGTTGTCAATTCCCACGTAGTTACATATTTTTAATGTGATTTTTCTAATTCTTATTACTACATTCCTATTACTAACAAATTGGCTTTACAGAAAAAAAAAATGAATGCATATCTGAATGCATGAGTTTGTGCTTTGAGAACAAACAACTTACAACCTCCATGGCTTGACTTGGAAGTGCTGATGTGCCCCTCTGCACCTCTCCCAGCACTAGGGCACTTGGTCCTTCTAGTACCCGCGAATCTGGGACAGAAGTAGAATCACTTGAAGTGCTTCCATGAATGCTTGTGTAAGGAACAGCAGGCATGGGATGTGGGCCCTGCTGGCTTCTTGTGACAACCCCTGACACTCTGTGCAGGATCCCAGCCAGCAAAAGTATCTGATTTCTGCAGAATCATGCTTTGGGAGGTGACTATTGCCTAAGGTTCCTACTCATTATGGAACTGCAGCTCCCTGTGGCCCCTGGGACTTCTGAGTAAAACTAAAGACTAGGTACCAAGCTCATTGAATTATCACAACACCAGAAAGCAGGTACCAGGTATTGCTATTTTAATCATCCCTAATTTGTAGATGAAGGAACTTGACTCCCATAACTTCTTCCTAGTGAAGTAAAGTCAATATTTGTTTTCACTACAGTTACTGTAATTAGAAAACTCATTTTCATTTTTTATAAATTATTGAAAACCACTTTACTGAGATATCTTCAGCATATAAAAGCTATGCAGATTTAATGTATGTGACTCATTAGTTTGGGGATAAGTACTGACCCATAAAACCACCCCCATTATTAAAGACATAGACATAGCCACTAGTTCCCAAGCATCATTCCACTCCCTTTATTCATTGTTCATCTACTTATGTATCATAATCGGCACCCTTTTAGAATACTAAATGTATAAACTTGATGCCGATGGCTTCAGGTCCCATGCTAGGTGTGCAGCACGTCTCTGTTCCTTCTTTATCTTACATCACCAAAACTTTGGACCTTTTATGCATCACTGTGCCATTTTCCCACCACCAAGCTCCTGTGAGCTTCTGGCGTTCTTCTGTTATTTCCTGCCATTATCACCTTTGGTCCTCCCCTTCTCTGGCTTCTGTTACTTCTGTAAATAGAGGGGTGGGGCAGGTCTCAGAGGACCCAGGGCTTCTGGCCCAGAACAGCACCATGGCCAGGCCCTTAGAGAAGCCCTTCTACTACCCTGGTCACAGGAGTCACCAGGGCGGTACTAAAGTCTACAATTTTCTTTCACATAAAGATCCTGGAAAAGTGAACTCTCATTAGTATTTCAGGTGGGTCACAGGATCCAACCATCTTGGGATAGGATGACCAGTTCTAAGAGTCAAGGCTCTGGGGCATGAGTTATTTTTCACTTGTTAACTGTATAACCATATATACATTATCTAAATAAGCTAATTTTAATATGCACACATTAAATAAACTTTTTAGTTAGGAAACTAAAAATAGTTTCTGTATTTCTAGATTATGAATATTATAATAATACCTGCTTTGTGGTACTGTGATGACTAAATGGGATGGTGCCTAGTCCTTGTTTTTCCTCAGCCAACAAGGAGAGTGTAGGTACGTACCACTGGAGGCTCACAATCTCATGATTAAGGAGGAATCTTCAGCCAAAGTGTACAAGATTCTTCAGGAATTTGACTCTATACCTGATGGAAAATTTGAGGGTTACGATGGAAAGCTAATATGTCCAAATCCTGTGTCTCCCATTTTGGAGCTATATTGCTTTGAACAAATCTCTTTAATGAACCCCAAGATTTCTCACTCTAAATTTTGATTTTTCTTTTAAATTTCAAAATAGCATCAGAAACTTGTGATAGAGATTTCACTGGCTAATAAGCAAATGTCCTAGCACATAGTATGCGTCGTAAACATTTATTCTTCTGCCTTCCATTGAATTCCTTGCTCTCCAAATTCAGTAGTCACATAGTGAGCTGTTTTTCTTATTGCAGCTCCCCAGGATTCATCTCTGCATTGGTGCTGGGGTCACCACCATTGGAGCTAGGCAATGCACCCTCGCAACACAGATTTCAGTGATCAGTGTTCTGGTGAAATTTTCAGGACAAGTGCAGAAGCACAGCCTTTCATGCTCTGTGTGTCTGTGCAGAAGACAGGTTAGCGAGTTGTACGGAATGAGCAGGGGCGCTGTCTTAGTCAAAATACATGACACCCAAAATTAAGGAAGGAAAGCTTCATTTAATAGTTTGTGGAGGTTTTGGTCCATATTCAGCTGTCTCCAAGGCAGAGTGGCACATGGCAGAGGGCAGCAGTTCATGGCAGTGGAAAGCAGCACAATAGCAAGAGCAAAAAGGCAGGAACAGTGACAGCAGGGGAAACAGAGAGCAAGTCTGTCTCCCTTATGCCACTTTCAGGCTCTCTGCCCCGGGCTGGGTATAGCACTCACACCCATAATCCCAGCAGCACCCACACCTACAATGCCAGCCTTGGATCATGAATTAATCACAAAGTCTAAAACCTCACCCCAAAGACTGCATCAGGTTTTGGGGGCACAACTACACACAAACCATAACAAGCATGGAGTGTCCTCCCCCACTTGAAGTGCTAAACTCATGCTTTGGGAAAACATAATCTCTCTGACATGCTGTATCACCTGTTTGTTTAAATGCTACCTCCTTGTCTTGGGACAGATCATGTGCCCTGAAACATACCTATCTCACTAGAAATGTAGGACTTAGGTGCTCATGTTTCCTGTGTCAAAGGTTACGATCCATACCAGGTACAAAGGTTCTAGTAATGTGTCATTCTGTCACCTCTAGACTGGCATTTAAAAAAAGAATGGTATTAAAGACATGTAATGAGCATAGACCTCCGACCCATAGGATCCATGCAAACAGAGCACAACCGAACCAGGCAACCTCAGTGGGCCGCACGTCACTCCTGCTCACACACCTTCCCTCCTTTATTTCTCCTTTTATCCATTCTCTTACACTTTGGCCCATTTTTTGATGCTTCTAAGCCTAACTGATACTGTAGAGCTGTTCTTCCCAAAGCCTGCCTGGAGGGTCACAGGCAGGTATTTCTCCCAGGACACATACATAGAAAGAGGATAATCTCCACCATATTTTTTCCCGTGCTGCTTAGTATCAGACCCAGAGTCTTGCCAATACCATGCTGGTGCTCTACCGCTGAGCTACGCTCCAAGCCTCTGGCGTATGTTTGGATGAAGACCCAATCTCGGAGAGGTGAGCTTCAGAGTCGCTTTGCGTGTGAATGATGGAGCCAGGACACAAGGCTGGCCCTCGCGAGTGCTCCAGTCTCTGGCTAATGTGTGGGCGTATGCACACACATGCACTCGCAAAGCACAGCATTCCCTTCTCTAAGACCAAGAATGCACATCCCAGCTCATCATCCTATGTGTGAGAACCCTACAGAAAGGGAGGATTTTCCCACGTGTCCTTACAGTCAGAACTCAGGATACATGAATTATTACTTCAGGGCATCACGAGTCACCATGGCGTGGCACTGAAATGCAGGCTCTGACTGCAGATCGCGGGGGATGGGGGTGCTGGGCTTCTGCATTGCATAGAATTCCTGCGTCTGAGGACCAGCTTTGTGTAGCAAGATACTAAACTAACTTCTGTGCTGAATGGAAATCACAGCTGCCTAGGCTGAGAGTGGAGGATTGTTGTTCCTCTGTTTGAAAGTTGGAATCTATTCCCAAAGCTGTGGCACCGGAGAGCTATGGAATCCCCAAACAGTCCTCTCCCTTAGCCCTACCCCCACGTGACCAAGTGTAAAGACCATGTTCAGTTGTCAGCTGACAGCGCAATCCTTTCCTGCCATCCAGCAGGGCCTCGGTATATAACTGAAGACAAGTTACTGTGGATCTGTCCCCCCAGCTCGTTGATGGGGCTTGGACACTCTGAGATCATTGTCGATGGTAGAGCATCACTTATGAGTGAAAGGCTTGTGCTTCCCGTGCTCCACAGCTGTGGCTGGGCACCACATTTTCACCACCTGCGTGTGTCCACACCATCGCTGAATGTCACAGAAAGCCACTTTCCAGAGCAGACCTGAGCCTCAGTCTTCTTTAGGTCAAAGGTAGGAATCAAACGCGTGCGGGATTAGCAAAAAAGTCCATTTGGGAGGACACTTTAGCCAGAATAAAACTTTAGTTTTCTTAAACGCTAGAACAAAAATCTGATACAATCAGCACCTATTAATTTAACTGAGGACGGAAACAAAGTAGTAAAATTAAAAAATAATGAAAGATGCCTTTTTCTTGAGTATGTTAGAAAGAGACTAGAGAATAAAAAATAAAGACCTCTCTAATTTTTCCCCAAAGTTATAATAAAAGAAGAAAGAAAAATGGTTAGCTTTGATCCATGCCTTAATGTTTGTACATTTAACAGCCCACAAAAAATCAAATCATGCATAGGAATGCTTTTCACCTGAAGTGTGCTTCTGGTCTGTCAAAGCAACAGGGTCCATTTCACAGTTCTTCACAGCCACCCCGCCCCACGCTCGGTTTTGTTTTAAATTTCCTGGCTTCAAAATCCCTGACTGTGTACTTTTTCTAGTGGGGGAAAGCCTAACTGAATCTTTGAGACATCTGAAGCAGAGACAATTTTTAAAGAAGAACAATTTCATTACACTCAAATGCAGGCAGTAACTCAGGCTGGTCTAAGGCCTCAGAAGGAAAAGTCCATAGGGAACCTACTGAGCAGATAAGGATAGATTGTAATTAGCACAGTAATTGTAATTAGCAGAGCAATTGTAATTAGCACTGTGATTGTTTGTTCATAATGAGTGCTTCTAACTTGACTCTAGGCAGTTTGTTTGCCTAAGTATCTTCTGCCATTTTCCCCACGATCTTGTTTACATTGTGGATGCACTAATGTGCTTAGCAATCTCTTTTGTAAGTAAGCACTCTGAAAGTAGGAGGCGCCCCACACCCTGGGCAAGCATTACACACCCTTAATGAATGGAGTGCCTCGTACTGGTGTTTTGGTCTATTAGCATTGTGCCAGTGGCTGTGGGTACCTTCTTACTCTCGGAGCAAATCATACCTGAGAAGTCATTGGCTACTGGTAATGTTTTATTAATTATGAGAGGGAGAGGGAAGGTGCTGCTTGAGGTCAGAACTATGCTGTTGCCACTTGCTCCTACTTGTTGAGTATGGTTTTTGTTGAATACCTGTTATGGACTGGGCGGTTTAAAGCACTGGGATGAACGATGAGAGTGCAGGGCCCCGCTCAGACACAGATAGACCATTCACTGAACAAGTTCACTTTGCATTGTTCTGTGTATGAGCTATGATGGACAAAAGCACAGGAACTAAGAGGACATAATGGAGGTAGCCTTGGTTGGGACTTCCAGAAAGATCCAGTAGCAGTTAGATATGTGAGGAGTGTTCTAGGCAAGTGACAGCACAGAGGATCTGCAGAGAAGAGTATCCAGGGAGGGGGTCAGCTAGGGACACAGCCAGAGGTGGAACTCAGTGCTCAGCGTGCATCTAGCTCACAAAAGGCCCTTGCGTCAAGCCCTAGCCAAAAAGATGAAGGTGTGCAGTGGGGGATGGTGAGAAGGAGAAAATGGAGAAGCAAAGGGGAAAGAAGAAGGAAGGTGAGACTGTCGAGCTAAGTGCACGGAGAGGCCATTCCGCCAGGAAGAGCTGCTTAAGTGCCAGAGTAAGAGAAGCAATGCTAGCCTTAGCCCTGGCTGTGCTCACACCATTTTGGTCCTCATCACTAAGCCTGGCAATCTAACCATCTAGGAGAATGACAGGGAGGAGAGGAAGGTGGTGGGAAAGGTCAAGTTCAGATGTTTCCTAAAGACCTGTGCACATGTTACTGACATTTTCCTAACAAGAATCCAAGCATCTGTGAGCTACAATATATTCAGAAACTTCGAGTTGTAGTACGTATTGTCACATTTAACATCTTGTGGGATGCAATTTCACCAGCATTGCTTTCTTTGTATTCCTTCCAGAGAAATGAAAAACTCTATTCTAAGCTCACATTAATAAGCCTACGCATGTATATCAAGAAAATTAACTTTTAGGGAAATATTTCCATTTCAGAGAAATACCCTGAATAGAAATCTATTTATTATCAATTCCAGATGAAAGATATGATCACAGTCCATTGGATGCAAATTAATATAGACAACTCCAAACACAGTGACGAGGGTTTTATGTAGCATCAGCATTGAAAAATTGTCATTAATAATGATTTAATGGAGCACCGCAAAGGTGGCTTTTAAGAGTACAACATAAGCATTTATTTTAATGTCATATGAGACTCTCTGTGGCACCTAAGTGGACAATTAATGACAGGTACAAGACAGGAGACAGAGCTGCAGACTTGAGGGGCAGCCCCGGGATGGTTAAGTCGCTGCATACGGACCCTGGGAGGGCAAGTGCCCTAGCCTTCACTGTGTTCTCCCAGGAGGTCACTGCGTCTTCAGTCCTCTTGATTCCTGCCTCCTGCACACACACACACACACACACACACACACACACACACACACACGAACACACACACTCTAAAGGAGATAAAGGAAACACAGTGAAGCAACTGGTCTTCTTTACTGTATCATTGTTCAGAGAGACCAAATTACTCGAGAGCCCACCCTTGTAGGCTTCTGTTAATTCTCTAATTTAGTGTTTCGTGGCTCTAGAACATGTGGTACAAGCTTGGAAATCATTACCCATTTTACATTTGTGTTCACAATGAAGGTAGAAACACAGCTTCAAACTAAATTGAAGTATAATTATATTTTTCTTCAGCCTTGTGACCCTACCAATAAATGTCCATCCAATGCTTCTTTTGTGCCCGGTTTTGAGGATTTGAGCAGGGAAAGACTTGCTTTTCAGTTTTTATTTCAATACCTGTTGCAGTACATAATGGTCAGATTCCTTGTGGGAGATTGGCACACGTACAGAGCACATCTGAATTATTTTCCTGTCCCTGTCTTTTTTCTTCCATCTTCTTCCTCCATCTCTTTGTTTTGTTTTGTTTTGTTTTTTAAAGATTTATTTGATACAGAGTCTCACTACACAGCTCAGACTCATAGTGATCCTCCTGTCTCAGCTTGCACAGGGCTGGGATTACTGGCATGTGCCACCATGTCTGGTTTCAGTTGGGGCATGGTGCTTGGGGATGGCACAGTGTGCGGTACCAGAGATCTAACGAGGTCCTTGTGCTTCTTGCCAGGCAGGCGCTTAGACTGCCTAGCTATCTCCCTGGTCCATTGCTCCATCTCTTGACCCTCTTCCCTTCTGAGAGAAGCTTCTCTTCCTGGTATCTTTTGTTGTACTCTTGATTTATATTTCAGACTCTTCAAGTAAGAGAAACCCTGTGATACTTAAGCGTGTGAACCTGATTCGCTTACCATGATGGTCCCAGGATGCTCCCATCTTCCCACAAGTGGCTCTAGTTTATGCTTCATGGCAGAGTGGTGTTCCATTATTCCATTGTGTAATAATACCATCTTTTCCTTATCCAGTCACCTGTTGAAGAACATACAGGTTACTTCCATGTTGGAGTAAAGGGCAAAAATAAGATACTACTTGTTGATATCATACAAGTCTGTGTTGATTTTGTTTTCCTTAATGCTCCACCCCACTGGTGAAAACTTAAATTAAGATTCAGCTTTCCTTAAGTGAAATATTAAAGGATACTATTTTGTTGAGTAGGATTTTGTTGGGAAAGGACATAAGCCTTTATAATGTCTCAGAGTTTTTCTAACAAAAGAATAATCACTACCATGATTGAGAATAAATGATGTAAATGGATTTTCCAGTCATTAAATGGATGAAGACGCTCTGTCTGAAGACATGGCTGCAGTCACTTAGCTTGGGTCAGAGCCTTGCCTACCTGGCTCTTTCTGCCACAAGGATTTCCTCTGCATCAGAATAAATGCCTTTTCCCTATAGCACACAAGGGTTATATTGCTATCTGTGGGTGTGTGTAGGTATGGGTCCGTGTGGACATGCACTTCTATTTGTGATCACAAATAAGCACTGCACATTTATGGGTCAAGTGTGCTTTGAAAAATACATTTCATATATATATAATGTAACCAAGCTAGTTTAACCAACCTGACATATGCCTCATATCACATCACTTTATTTGTGTTGAGAACGTTTAAATGGTCTTCTCTAAAGCAATTTCGAGACTTACGTTTTTACAAACTACGGTCACCATGTATCACAATTCCACCTGAACAACTGAGGTTTTGCTCTGACCAATATCGCCATTTTTCTCCATGTTCTCACCCCCACTCCAGTTCCAGTAACCATGGTTCCGTCCCCGACTAGGAATCTGATTCCTTACAGTCCACATCACAGGTCATCCAATGTGTGTATTTCTGTACCTGAATTATTTAAGTTTTCCCAATATTATATCCTCAGGGTTCTGATAAGATTATCTTCTGATGACTTTTTTTTTTACTTTTTAAAATTTCATTTATTTTAAATGATCTTTCATTTACAGACTAATCACAATGATAATACAGAGTGTTCCCACATCCTGTGCCCAGTTTCCCCTAGTGCATTAGCACAGTGTCTCTGTCCCATCAGTGACCTAATACAGGTTCATCATTGGTAAGGAAAGTCTGTAATTTACTCGGATTTTCTTTGTTTGCACAGAAGAACCCTTTTCCTGATCCATCACGCATGGGTCAAAGCAAAAGGTGCAGCAGGTAACATTAAACAGGGAAGGAAGACTCTGTTTAGATCACTGCCGGATGGTAGGCAGTCTCAACTAGATTCTGTTGGCACGAAGGGCTGGAGCATTTTTGGATGCTAAGGCAAAGAAGTGCAAAACACTGAAGGACAGAGTCCGGTAAGATAGCTCAGCAGACTAAATGCCTGCTTAGGCAAGCACATGGACTGGGGTTCGATCCCCAGCACCACATGCCATGCCAACCCTGAGCTTAAAAAAAAAATTAAAAAAAAAAATAAAGGTGGGCCAAATAGCTCAGCGGATTAAAGCTCCTGCAAGCAGACACTGAGGCCAGGGGGTTTGATCCCCAGACCTGCCATATAGATCCCACCCCTAAGGAGCACTGAGACTGGGCTTGGTGGCGGACACCTGTAAATCCAGCTCTTGGGAGGCTGTAAACAGGTGGATTATGAGTCCGATCTAGTAGTGAGATTATCACCCTGTAGATCCTTCTCTAAATTAAAAAAAAAAAAGATTTAAAAATAATTAAAATACTGGAGGACATGATGGGGAGGTGGAAGCCTGAGGTATGTTCAGCATACAAAGTTATTTTTGTCTTTGCAAATGTACTGCCCCACTGTTAGGCCACCTGTGTTTGCAAATTAGCACCCATGCAGGCTGGGCCCCACCCTCCCACAGAGCCTGGGAGACAAGGGTGCTATCTTCTTTGAGGAGGGATGGTTCTCATTTCCCTTGAAAAAGACAGTCTTTTGTTGGGAAACTAGCAAGAAGCTTTTTAAAAGATTTACATCTTAAAGAGATAGAAAAAGAATTTACAATTACAATTTTTTTAAAGTACATGCACTAAGAAAAGAAGGGTCAGGAACCCCCCATCTCTAAGAAGCCTGTCTGGAGTTGAGTCAAGCAGAGGGAACCATTGGGGGCACTCAGTCACCCCCCTACACATAGCAGTCTGTCTCCACAGGCTTGTCTTGGCTGTGTGGTAGGCTTATTTTTAAGTGGCTTTTTATAGGCATTAAATTCACAAGGTTCAAAAATAAAAACAATATAAAAGCCTCCCAATGCAGAGCGACATTCCTTTCTCTGCTGTGCTGTCGCCTTCCCTTGGACTAGTTTCTTGGGTGTCTTTTCAACGTTTCTTATGTCAACATGATACATCAAAGATATATTAATACTCACTTTCCCATTTAGTGACACCCCTGAAAGACCTCGCAGACAAGGAACTTTCAAAGGGAACACAGACACCACTCAAAATAGTACGCGGTATCCTATTGGAGGACACAGGGCCACCAGGGAGGAGCTGGAGCTCAGGGACATCAAAAGGCATGGACCTTGGAGAAGGAAGATGCCATCTCTTGGGCCGTCTGGCCTCACAGGGATGACTTCACTTTTTTCCGCTTCTGTTTGCATGAACAGAAAATAAGGGTCCCTACATATCTTTGCGATCTAGCTGCGATAACAACTGTTAGGACATCCGGCTGCATAAGAGCCAAAGAGTAATGAGAATACCAATGACACAGGCACCTGTTTACTTGGAACCAAGCACTGGTGTAACTTAATGGAAAATATTTTCAAGTACCTATTACTATAGATGCCACTCAATTTTAGGAAAGTTGAAATGTAACAACAACAACAACAACAACCAAATCCATCTTAAAGTGTTATGTTTCAGCAGGAGGACAGGCAACAGATAAATAGATACTCAGGTAGACAAAACCCATGGAGAAAAGCAGGTGAAGTCTAGGTGCCGCAGTGTGGTAGGCAGAGGAGTCTATTTCATACCCACTGGATGCAGAAGTCTTCTTCGATCCTGTGACTCCACTTT
Organism: Octodon degus; assembly: GCF_000260255.1. Taxonomy (NCBI): domain Eukaryota; kingdom Metazoa; phylum Chordata; class Mammalia; order Rodentia; family Octodontidae; genus Octodon; species Octodon degus. Next base: position 584,755 of record NW_004524713.1, on the reverse strand, counting down.
GAAGGCCTTAATGAGCTAAGCAGTGAGCCCCACTCACAGCTGGGGAGCAAGTCTCAGGTGGAGGGCTCAGGGATCCTCAGTGTGTTCTTCGAGCTAAAAGGAGCCCAAGGGAATAGAACACATTAGAAGAGGAAGCGAGGGTAGGAGAAAAGGTTATAAATAAAGAGGAAGTGGGTACTGAGCAGGGGAGCGTGGGCAATTTGCGTAGGGTTCTGTGAGTCACAGAAGGACAGCACTTCAGCTCTTACTCTGAGTGAGAAGAGAAAGAAGCCAGTGCATTGTCTGAACCAAGTGAGCTGTGAGCTGTGGTCTGATTTGTGTCTTAAAGGGCCCATCCCCACTGCCGAGTGAAGAGCTGACCTCAGGGAAGCTGCCCGGGGAATGCAGTTCTCAGGCCACTGCTGTGTGGTCCAGGCACAAGACAAGGCTAGTGAGAGTGGTGATGGTGAGAGTTGGGCACAAGTGGAGTGCATCCTGCAGGTGGATTCCAAATTTACTGAAGATGCGGAGAAAGTGAGGAGGAGGCAAGGATGGCTCCCTGACATTGGCCTGAGCCATTAGAGGGGTGGATGTGCCATTCATGAAGTCAATGGAGACTCTGGGAAGAATAAGCACCAAAAAGGGGAGTAGAAATAAAAAGTTGTTTTTTGACTATGTTGAAAAATGAACTTGAATGTGGAGAATTTCAGTCACCAATAAAAGTAGACAGGAGTATAATGAAGTCCCAGGTTCTCATCATGAGGCCTAAATAACCGTAGTCTGGGCATGTCTAATACTTAGCCTCATGGAGAGGTCAGGAACACAGTAGGCTACAGCAGTCTGGAAGAGAGGCCTGGTCTGAAATGCAAATTTAGGATCCTTTAGCATGCAGATGATATGAAAGGGAGGAGATGAACTCACTGGGGAGTAAGGGTAGAAGAGAAGAGCCCATCTGAGTCTTCTGTTTTATGACTGGAGTCAGAGAAACGAGGAACCATGGGGCTAGGAGACGGCAGGCAAGCTTCTAGGGACATTAACAGAAAACCCAGGGAGTAGCTGCCCCTGTCCTAACCCGATCAGTCTTTACCACCTACAGTGTGGTCTAAGGCCCTATCAGCCTCCCACATGCAAACATTTATTATTTTTTTAATTTTTTAAACAGGATGCCAAATATTAAAACAGAATAAATTACAAATGATACAGAGTTTCACTAAACAGTTATATGAATCTGACAGTATGTGTTGTATTGCGTAGTGTTCTCTTCAAATTAGTTGTTCAGATTACCATATATATGCATGCAAAATTGGAAGATGAAAGAAAGAAAAAGCATTTATAAGAAATTAAGAGTAAAGAGGAAAAAAACTGAAAAAGAAGACCAAAAAAACAAAAATCAGCATTGACATCAAAGCATCAAGTAAGCATTTCCACAGACCAGGAGAAATGCACGCTTTTATTTTTAACAGATAGTGACACTGAGGTGCTTACTGGCTAGGTATTTTGCTCAATGTCGTTTGAGTAGTGTGGGAATTGGGCAGTCCAGCACTAAACACATCCTCAAATACATACGCCCTCTACACCACTTGGTTGGCTGCATAGTATGCTCCTTTTGCATCACTATTCTTGGCTGAGGGACCCAGGAATGATGCCAGTAAAAGAATGGAAAAAAATTTATTTAAGAAAAACATATCCATGTTAAAATCAACTGATTATACAGATGTGTGTGGCGGACCATCAGTTGACTTTAGTCAATAATTCACTACTGCTCTGTAATGTTAATGATGGTGATAGTTGCTGTTTACTGACCAGGTAGATCTGGGTCACAACCAACATGCAAAGTGCTTGAAAGGCTGCATCTTTTTCACTCCTCGTGGCAAGCTTGAGAGGAAGGGCCAGCGCCACAGCCATCAGGTGCATGAAGACAGTGAGCCCGAGAGAGTAGGATCAGGGTTAGCGAGAGATATGTTCTGTTACACCTTGTGAATGAGTGAGTTGTTTTTGAAGGAAGACAAAAAGGAAGAGCAATTTAGTTACTGGGGTCCAGTGGATATGGGTTCAGGTCCTAGCTCTCTGTGGTGTGTTCTTGATTCTTCATCTACCCAAGCAAGAATCAAAATGATTTTTAAAAGGAAAAACTATAGGTAGCCCTCATAATATTTTTCTCTGAGAGGCCTGTGAAACTTAATATTAGTGTCACTTTTTAATGTTTGCCTCCCCTGCTTAACCTCCTTTTTGATTCCTTGTCCTTATCAATCTCTAAGATCTAGGAAATTATCTGTACAAGTAAGGTCTTAGCATATCAATACTGGTGAGGCCTAGTAGCACAAACCTGGGAGGCTTAGGCAGGAGAGTCACTGTGAGTTGCAGGATGGGCCTTACTTACACAGTAAGACTTATCTCAAGCTAACCAAAATCCAACCATATCACAACGATAAGTTATAGGATTTTTTTGAATAAAAAATTTTAAACAAGCATTGATTTTTAAAATAGATTTTTTTTTTTTTGGACACAGATAAAGTATATGAGGTTTGTGGGTGGGACAAGCCTCTGTGTCCACCCTAGGGCTGGAAAACACCATCAGTCATTGCTCCTTAAAATTTATATTTGAGTTTTCTTCTTCAGAGTTGGGGTAATCTCTTAGTTTCATGAGGAGATCATGGCTTTTGGACTAAAGCAGAATTGGGATTAAACTCAAATCCTGATGCTGTTGGCTATATGACCTTAGTGAAGCCACCTGACTTCACTAAGTTTTGCTATCCTTTTCTAATGGTTTCATCAGGGCAGTTGGCTAAATATTCAGTCTTTAAATCAACTGACACATAAAGAATGCTCAGCACATGCTGGAAATTTCTTCTTCTTTTTTTTTTTTCCCTCAAGGGAGGAATCATGCTTATTTAAATGATCAGTGACAAATAGAGGTCTGAGATCAGGATGTAGCCCAGTGCCTAGTACAAAAACAAAGCTTTGGGTTCAGCTGGGTGTGGTGGTGTATGTGAGGTGGGTGAAATCCTAGCACTCCAGAGGTGGAGGCAGGAGGACTGCTGCATGTTTGAAGTCATCTGGGACTACATAGTGAGTTCAAGGCCAGCCTGAACTACATGGGAAAACCCTGTTTCAAAAATACACACACACACACACACACACACACACACACACACACACACACACATTTTAGGCTGAATGAATGAATGATAGATAACAGAACTTGATGCAAAGAAGTTGATTAACAATTGGAATGCAGGATAAATGGGGGTGGAACAAAAGGAGGAGAATGAAAAGGAAGGAGAGAAGAGAAAGGAAAATAGTCCAGCTGAACAGCTATTTCTTTTCAGTTTGCTTGAAGAACTCGTTACAAGACAAAGAACCATTCATTCAGTCATTCATTCACTCATTCATTCATTCATTCATTCAACATCTAAGTTTTATTTTTTTCAAAGTTTTGATAAACAGATAGCAATGAGACAGTTTCAAATCAAATCGGAAGTACAGTTTCAACAAATAATACACTGCATATATTCTTCTTAGTGGCTAATTGCT
>NW_004524713.1:546564-580297 GCF_000260255.1 Octodon degus | reverse complement strand
TCCAAAAATCTCACCATATACAACCTTGAAGCAGGACAGTCCCACAATATTCCTTTTCCTGTCTCTTGCTTTCCTTCACCACCACCTTCTTCTTGAACATCCACCTAGCCAAGAGACATCTTATTACGCTAAGTTTTAACCTTCACACAAGTTGATGGAGACACAAAAGGCGAGCTTAACATGTGGAGTATATGCTCCTATTTGTAGTGTCAACATATATCCAAGTTTAAGTAGGATAGTTCTAACTTACAGCTCTTGTCCTAGAATCTTTTTCAGTTTAGAATTTCTCCTGGACAAATGTATCCCAGATTAGATGGCAGATTATATAGTCACTTTCCGTACTATGCTTATAAACTGACGAAAGAAAGAAATATATTCCGTGAAGTCCAATGAAGTTACCCACACAGTGTGGCATATTGAAATCAGAGTGCTGCAGAAGCAAATCAGCCTGAGTGTTGAGACTCCAGGTAGGCGTCCCTCCATAATCAGTCCATATCTAAGCTGAGAGATGAGGGGTAACAAACTATTAAGTGAAGAAAAAGAAGGGCAGTGATTAGTGAGCAAATGAGTTGGGTACCCACAGCATATTGCCCCCAAAAGTTTGGACATCATGGTGCATCATCTCAAATTTAAAAAAAAAAAAAAAACAACCTTAAACGGACCCCAGTCCAGTAGGGGCTGAGTATGCCTTTGTTGACTCAGCAGATTCCTATAGAAGAGAACCTCTTCTCTGACTGACTTAAGAACCTCTCACGTGCAGCAAACTCCAGGGAGGTAGGAGGATAATGAAGGTTTATGGAACCTGCACTCTCAGGTTGGCCCAAGGGACCTGTCACAGAGATGCCAGCACAGGCAGAGAGAAGAATGCCTGTCTCCCCCAAATTAGCTTCTCTTGGAAAGACAGAGCAGAAGCTTTTGTTCCAACCAAGTTATGTTAATATTGTCAAGTTGGTGCACTGGGTCGCTGAACTGGTACTTGGGGACTGTCATAATATTGGTGGGGAGTTTGGCAAGTTAATTTTAAATCTGTCACTTCACTTCTCTACGACTCTTGCTCCTTAATAAAACTCCACTGTGATTGTGGGCTTAGCTGACAGCTGGGGAGTGATCTTTAAGCCTGCAATTGGCATGGAATGATTCTCTCTCCTCTCCCTGTCTCCTCTTGCTCCCTTACTTTCTCCATGACCCAAATCCTGCCAGCCTGTCATGGAAATCCCTTGCAGGAGGCAATATGAACCTGGAAAGAGTATAAACTTTGAAGATAGACATTTGGGTACGGACACTACAGCTAACTAGCTGCGTGACCTGGTGAAAGACACTTGAGATTTGGCCCTCTAGTTGTTGTGATATAAAATAATCCATGCCAAAGAAGCTGCTACAATTCACCACCTGCAGAGTTCTTTTATTTCTTTTTCAACAATATGTAGGACATGAGCTACAGGTATCTGGCCCAGGACTCAAAGGACAAGTAAACTGAAAGTCATCGCTCCTGAAACATCTTTCATAGATCATATGCTCAGACAGCAACAAGAAACCCAGAGAGAAGTCATGAGAGACATAATTCTAAACAAATGCATAACATTTTGAGAGCCCCAATGAGTTTGAGGTGAGCCTTTTACACAACAGACTAACACCAGTTGTAATAAAACTCACTGCACTGAAGCTGAAGTTTTCATTTCTCACACATCTGTAAGACTATTTTCTCTGCCAGGGCTCCTGGACTGATACAATGTACCAGGAGATTGGGCTGATACCCAAAAGATATTGATGTGACATTTGTCTCCTAGGTCAAAGTTTGCCAGGGCCAGTTTCCAGTCTATGCTAAGAAAATCCTCCATGCCTACGCTCCTCTGCAACATTGATCCCACTCCCTGTTTATGTTTAAACTCAATTTTCCCCCATGTTCGGATCCATATTTTGCCTATCAGTGTTGTCTTAGTTTATTTGTTTTTGTGACCTCTGGTGACCATAGTCATTTGCTCTGAGTCACTGGGCACCCAGGATCCAATTGGGCCTATGAGGTGCTTGGTAGGAAACTCTGTCCCAACAATCAATTCCCCGTCTGCCCTGTGAAATGCAACTCTGGATAACACGCGAATCCATATTAGAATACTTGACATCCATTTCCAATGAATTAATTCATCACCTACTTTCTGGCAGGACCTAAACCGAGTCCTGCTATTTACAGAAGTAATGAAAACAGAACATACTCATGGCAGGGACAGCAGAAGTGAAGACAACTACAGGGAAAGAATGGATGGAAGTTATGATAGACATGCATGTCTACACTCATGAATGAATTAATGAATCATTGACCCAGCTAGACATGGAATGTTCCTGGACATGATTTTGGCCATGATGAATCATACATGATGCAGCTTTGGGGAAACAGCCTTGGGAAACTTCATGTTATTGCTCTGGAAAAATTGACAAAAGACTTCAGTAGTAGTAGTGATGACTCTCCTGGGATTTGGGGAATATTGGGAAACAGAGTTTTCTGTTGTGCTAGGCTCTTGGATGGAGGGAGGCATGAGTGAAATGTCAGGGAATGTTCCAAAAATCTCAAAATGTAGGTGAAGAGATGCAATTTTGCAATGCCCCCACAGCATGCTTGTGCCTGCGTAATTTATTAAGAGAGACAAGGATTTGTTTCAGTTCTAGAGGCAGTGAGAAGCCAAGATCAAAGAACCAGCAACTCAGCGTCTACTGTGGGGCCTGGTCACTCTCTCCCAGATGCCATTTGTCTTTGAGTCTTTTCACATGGCAAAAGGGCCAAAGAGGAAAGAGGAGACCAAACTTGACCCAACCAAGCCCTTTCTCATGGTATTGATCCACTCGTGAGGGCAGAGCCATTGTGCCCTCGTAGCCTCTCTGAAGCATCCACCTCCCAGTACGGTGGCACTGGGGCTTAAGTTTCTAATACATGGACTGCAGGGACACATCCTACTGTATGGGAGGGCACACAGAGATCTGGGAAAAGTAAAATAGGAAGTAACTGAGGTTGGTAGTTGCTTGGGGTAGAACTCTATAGTTTTATTAATTACAGTCCTTAAATACTGATTTTAAGGTGTGATTGGGTTCCTTGTGTATAATAACAATCACGACTATAATTAGCCATGTAGTTCTGACTGTACCTAACAATATTCACCAATCTCTTTTCGATTTCTCTCTTAAGCTTCCCATGTGCTTCGAGAAGAGGCTGGCAGCAGCCTGCCTTCCTTCCATCAGTAGTTTAGATTGAGGTCCTCTCTGTTCTCCCAAAGGACTCAGACAGGAGACAATAAATTGTATACATACAGGAGTCTATTTAGCGCAAAAGGGTATATACTAATTTTCAGTTTGATATAGTGATTTTTGAATTCTGAGTTAATAAAACTACTAAAAATGAGTATCAGGTTAGGCAAAGTCTTGACAAGGAGGTTATAGTGGGTTCTGCTTGGACATATAGCTACTCTTCAGGAGGCAGATAGGAGTTACCGGTGCACCCTCAGCGCGTGCTTATCCCAGGCTCTCTATACAAGAAATGTTATGCACCAGCACTCTGCAAGGCTGAGGCAGAAGAATTACAAATTGAAACTAAGCCTGAACAACTTAACAACTTCGATAGATTTGTCTTAAAATTACTAAGAAAGAAAACAAAACAAAACAAAAGCACAGAGTAGAAAAGGCCTGAGGATATAGTTCCATGCCTAGGCCCTGGGGAAGGAAGGAAACATAGAAAGAAGAAAAAAAGAGAAGGAAGAAATAAGGGAGAGCCAGAAAAATGGAGGAGTGGAGGGGTAACAAATGAAAGAAAGACAAAAGGAAGAGCAAAAAAAAACTGAAAAGCAATACTGTGCCTTACCATGGAGCCTGTTTTCAACAGTGGTTTTCAAATATTTTCTTTATGAAACTTTTAAAAATCAACCCTCAAAAAATACTCACAAAGATAACTGAAGAAAGTAAAGAAATCTCCCCAATTACATTGCTAATAAAAGACAAAGTCACATTTGAGTGTAGATCTGCTGATCTGTTTTGGTTCTAGAGCTCATATTCCTCCTTGTTTCAAAATCTGTTTCCTTGTTTTAGGTTCCAGAGTCAACTCCCGAACTGTGCTGTCCTTCTAGGCCTCTCATTTCCAAACATCATGGCACTCGAGTCTGCTATTCATAATACAGGTGGAGAGCTCTGCATGAAGCTCATGTGGGAGCTCAGTAGAAATGCAATATTCCCCCTTCTCCAGAAACTCAATTAATTCAGAACTTGCATTTTAATAAGAGCTTCAGGGGAGTCCTGTGCAAATTAATACCTGAGTAGAACTACAATAGAGCCGTAGTTCTCAGAGTGTGACCTCTCCACTAGTGACACCAGCATCTCCTGGGAACTTGGTAGCATGCTAACTTCTGGGTGGGCTCCGGACATTCTAACCTAGAATACCCACAAGTGAGTCCCAGCCACCTGTGCTGCAACCACTCTCCTTTCCATCCCGGGTCTATTCCCAGCGATTCTAATGCAGACTAAAGTTTGAGAACTACTGTGTTTAGAAACAATGCATCAGCCTTCAGAATCGGAAACAGTGGGCTTCTAACTCGCCAAGTGTAGGAAGCCCTGTGGAAAGCCTTCCCTCTCTGATCCCCCATCCCTTAGAAGCAAAATTATGATGTGATGTTGATGAAGAGAATGAGATGATGACACTTGTCGCAGTCAGTGAAAGGTTGTGATAATCAAGTTACCTATGATAATCAAATAGCCCCTCCCCTGCTCAGGGTCTTATTCTACTTCATAGACATCTATGTTTCTTACCTGGAGTGCCAAAGACCCTCTGGCACCCCCTGCCTGACCACAGACAGAACCAAGAAAGTCTGTCATGCTGACCTTTGGAGCAGTACCACGTATCAGAACCCAATGTCTCTATTCTTCAGCCAGATTCAGTAACACTAATCCACAAGGCACTGTTTCAATCAGAGGCAAATTGAATTAACTTGGCAAGTTGCGTGTCACACATAATGCAACCCACTATTGTGTGGGAGCTTAGATCCATAACCTTTACTAAATCTCTTTCATCCACTAATTTTGTAATTTTGTCAGGAAAAGCTATCAAGTTGTCCAGGGTGATTTGCTCTGCATGAACCTCTAGCATTCCTTATTGTTCACTATTCCATTATCTCCTGAAAGCTTACAGATTTTCACTGGGTACATTCATCCAATTATTTTACTAAATATTAACACCAAGCTGACTGGACAGTGATTTTCAGGATCACCTCTCATTAACCTCCTTGGAAGACCAGTTCTGCATTTTGCCAGTTTTACTACCACCACTCCCCAACCTTCTGTCTTCTCTGGAACAAACCCATTCACTCCTGTGAGGTGAGGGTTCCATTTGTTTGATTTGGCTAGCAAACATTTTCCTCTGCTCCACCCACCCCACCCTCCAGTAATCAAGGCCATTTTGCATTTAGAATCGCAGAAAACTAAACATGGAAATAGCCCTCAAGAGGAGAGATGTGGGGGTTTGGGTGAGGGGAGCATAGATTTTGAGCCTAGGCATGCTTGGATTTCAGTCCTGGCTTCCTCATTCAATGTTTAATCACTTGGGTCAGATGAACACATCTCTATGATTTTTAATTTTCCATTTCTGAAATGGAACTAACTTTAAGGGTGATTCCTAAAAGGCAAATACTCTATGCTCTCAACATTCATTGTGTCTATTTAGAATTCTGTGCCCTACTAATTATGGTGCCTTTGCTTGACGTCTTATCTAACAACCTTCTTTCATAAAATAAAGTTATATCTAGAAAGGTCACATATGAAAAGTCACATCCACTTTGCATTCTATGGAATGCAGATCTCTGATTGCTTGGTCAGTGTGGTTTATTACATTCACTGGTAGCTTCTTCTCATTAATTATATAGCATTGGATGCAACTCCATGCAAGATGTGATGGACAACATCTCAATCTTCACCATTCAGTTGGGTACCCTTGTACAGAGCACAACCTCAACATCATATATAGAGACCCAGGTCTACCCTTATATCATGGAAAATGAAGTTTGAAAGTCTTGTTCACCTTTGGGGCCTCTTTGATCTATTTCCCTTCTTTGAGATGTCAGAGACAAATATGCTGGAAGGCCCAGCTCTCCTGACTCCTTTATTTCATTCTTTGTTCTCCTGGGTAAAAGCACTGGAAGAAGGAAAGATGAGTAGGTCTATAGGGGTATCTCATACAATGGCTGTAGCAAAACAAACATAAAGAATGGGTCCACATTAAATTAATTTCATTGATTTTTTTTTCATCCTTTCCATTCAAACCACAGAGTGTAGAGGTTATAATTGGGCTGTTTATTATCCTGCACTGGGGGATTCAGTGGAACTGTCATCTCAAGGGGCCTGGAGCTCCTTGTTTACATATCACCCTTCAGCACAGGATAACAGATTGTCCTCCCTTCCAGCCCCATTCTGTTCCCTTTTATCATGTGTCCTTGCAATTCGATTACCTGTTTGCAGTCACAGTGACTCAGCCACAGTGGCTGCAGTAATGATGGCTTTCAGAGCTCAGCTAATGACGCAGGCACTGAGGTGTCTCCAGACCCAACAGCCGGCTGAATCTCAATTTAGCAGGATTTGAGACCGCCACGTCATGCATTATGCATGAGCGCATGCCTGTGCCTGTGTATATCACTATGCGTGCATGTGTTGCAGGCAGGCCAGGGGAGTGCGCATTTATACCCGAGACCCTGCATACCGGCATTCACAGTGAGGAAAATGAGATGTCTGATCGTGCAAAGCATTTGCTGGGAGATTGGCAGGAAGGGAAGAAAGGGTTGTGTGGGTAAATATGAACAAGCTTCTAGCTTTCTAAAGATTATTCCTGCTCCTAAGAAGACAGTATAGCAGCCTTGCTACAACGGGGGCTCTACAGCAAGATGCCCAGGGATCAGATCCCACCAAACTTATAGGTGAACACCTTGTTGATCAATTGCTGAGAAATTAAAATTCACCTTTCCTAGCTGCCTAATTGCATCCTAAACTACTAAGGGGATTAAATAGAATATTGCAAGTAATTCCCTTAGTATTGTGTCCAGCTCTACAGAGGTGGGTCACTGTTATTAACTATTTCTTGCCAGAAGGTAGCTTCTATCTTCAACACACTCTCAGATAACCCATCTGCATTGTACCAGAACACCATCTCCTCGTGCTGACATATAAAACTTGGGCACTGTGTAGAATAGCCAGGAAAGCATAGATTCTTGTCTCAAGGTCATAGGGTGGACTGAGGCAAGCCCCTTCTTGACCTTGGTTTCCAGCATCTTCATTCAAAAATAACACAAGTGAGAGGATGGAGTGTATGAAATTGTGTTTCATAGAGGGACATGGGTTCTTCAGAAGAGCCTCCTGCACCCTACCTGGAGAGGCAAGCAGGACTCAGAAGTGTGAGGCAATACCTATCTCATGCCTGGATAACAAACATGGGATTCTGCTACAAATAAAGGGAAGGTATTTGGAAAATACTGCTGCAACAAACTACTAATGCTATTATAGACTGATATCTTACAGTTCTCCTACTTCCTAATGGAAGGAACTAAAAAAGAAGATAAAGACAGTGACCTCTCTGTCTTAAAATATGGAAATATATAGTATGGGATATAGAGCCTATCTGGAGACGATGAATGGCTTAGATGTGCAGGGTGTCTTAAATCTTTCTGGCTACATTAGAGATGTGGGTCTGTAGGAGGGAAGAAAGGCCTTACAACCAAAGAGAGCTGATTTACTTCTGGGCTCTACTTCCACATCAGCATCTGCAGATACTAAGCCAGATTCTTAACCTCTCTGAGTCTGAGTTTTCTCATCTGTAAAAATAAGGATAAAGCTGAGATAATACTGCTTGTGCAATATCAGTTGCTCAGCCTGAGGCATCTACTTTGGGATGTTTGGCTTCCCACTCTTCCTCACCTGAATTCTCTGTTCTGTGATTACTGCACGTCATTAAGGAGCACCTCACAAAGGAAGCCTCACTTCGCTTGCCTTCCCAGTTATTAAACTTGCACTTTTTCTGGGTCTTGCATTTTTCTGAGCTCACCATGTTGCTACAGCACTTGGACCCTAGAATTTTCTCCAGAAGAAGATGGTAGGAACATGGTAGGAAAGTCCGTGAAAGAAGACTTCTCAGAAGGCAAAAGCTTTACCAGGGTGGGAAGCCCACCATAGGCCCCCTTGGGCGGTGTTAACATGTTCACCCAGAGTTCCAACCTTGCAGTGGAACTTAAGTTCCAAAAATTAAGGCTACAGCACTTGGACCTGCACTTGGTCCCAGACAGTGGACAAACATTTACAGACAGAATTCTACTCCCTAAAGGGAAAACATAAAAAGGGGATCAGAGTATGTAGGAAAATAGGATGGAGGTCTAATTACTAGAACCAGTTCCTTAGAAGATGGCAAAGTCAGAGGCCAACCTAATTCCTTCACCTTGTATTTCCTTATTTCTTCTTCTGTTTTTTTTTTTTTTTAATCCTCCTGGTTCTGCGGAAGCCTTAGACAGGCAGGTAATACACCTCTGTAAAGAAATTATGAATGTACTACTTGGTGTGTTCCTAACAGACATGGATACCAAATGTGAACCTGAAGTGGAGTCCCTTGAGCTCTGACATCCAAGATCCATACATTTTCTTTGACTGGCTTAAGGTCCCAGCAACTGCAGCCAAAATGCGACTGCTTCCAAGTCACATGACCCTAATGTAGGGAAGAGAGAACTGAGGAATGGTGGTTGTGAGGGGTGAAATTCCTGGGGAACAGGCTGACCATTTCCACCCATAATGAGTCTGTGGATGATGGAATATTTAAAGGAGTAGCTTCCATCACTGTGCGAGTGTGTCTAGGTCACTGGCTCACCTGCTGAACTGGCCTTCTCCTGATCTGTTTCTACCTTTCTCTTTTCCTGGCTCCTCTCTGGTGTCCAACCCTTGAGTGTACGATGCCCCACTTGTGTTGCCCATCAGGCTTCCCTGTCTTCCTGGGAAGGGAGTCTGCCTTAGAGGGATGAAATAGCTCCTGGATTTCACACATAGAATGGCATAGCTACCAAATAATGAGGGTGCACCCTGGGGCTGCCACTTGCACTACCACAAAAATGTGTTTATTTGTTTCTTCTGTTTTCTGTGTGTGGAGGGTTTTTTTTTTTTTTTTTTTTTTTTTTTTTTTTTTTTTTTTTTTTTTTGGAGATAGGGTCTGTATATGTAATTCTGGCTGGATTTGAACTCGCTATGTATCGCAGGCTGACCTTGGACCCTCAGCCATCTTCCTGCCCCCTCCCAAGTACTGGGATGGCAGGTATGTGACACCACACCCAGCTGAGGAAAGCTGTGTGCCCCGATATCTGGGCCCTGCTGGCTCTGATGCAGAGCTCCCACAGTTCTCCCTGTGACTTTCCCTTGCCCACTTTCTCTTTTCCCTGTCTGGTTTCTTGATCTCGACCTTTTTTACGTGGGTGAAATGCCATTTCAGATGTGCATGCCAGGCCAGGGATATAGCTCAGTGGCACAAGCGCCTGCCTGGCAAGCGCAAGATCATGTGTTTGATTGATTCTCGGTATGAAGGGGCCGGGGGAGCAACTTCGGATGTGCATGTCCACCACCACCACTGTCCACGGAGTCTCCAAGTTCACCCACAAACCCCTCCAACTTGCTTTTAGTTCTTTGAGAAACCTGTCTTTCAAACAAAGTATATCTTGTCCCTCCTCTTTGCTTTAAAAATAATGGGAACAAAATAGGTGATTTTTAGATAATGTGATCTTAAGGACAGTACACACTGAGATAATGACATATTTATCTACTTACTTATTCATAAGTTGTGACTGTGTGCTGGATTCTGGGTGAGGTGGTAAAAGAAAAACCACCAATTAAACACTATTTAGGGAATAGTTAAGCAAAAAGAAAATGTACAATGTTAGACAAGTGTTACAAGAACAACTACCATTGCTACTGTGCTGCAATGTTGTGTGATTTACATGGATCTGTTCACTTCTTTAAAGCACCCCCATGGTGTAGTACTTACTATGCCCATTCAGTAGCTGAGCAGACAGAAACAGTGAGAGGGCAATGACACATTCATAAATGCCCTGTAGCAGGGCTTGTTTGGTCTGACTGGCAAGCAACTACTCTCCTAATCATGGTACCTAATAATTCTAATACGAGAAGCTTGAATCCCAAAGGCAATTGACATGGTGAGGATACCTGGAAAACTTTCTATAAGGCGATGCCTGATTTGAATCTTGCCAAGTAAATGACTGTTAAGAAAGAGCAAAGGAAAGGATATGTTAGGCAGAAAGACCAGTAGGTGAACACAGCAAAACCATGGGAAAGAAGTGCATAAGACTGCATGTGGTTTGATTTTCCTGGAGCCTGAAACTCAACCTTTGGAGGGAGGGCTAGGAAGATGGTAAACCTCCATGTAATGCCCCTCTTGACTTCTTGAAGGATGTTTTAATTGGCAAATTGGCTCAAGGAAGAAACTACAATGAAGCATATGAAGGTGTCCTTGGGGAAAACTTCCCAGAGTCCTACTTGAGAAATTTTTACCAAGGAGACTTGGCTTTTCCACAGGGAACTCATTACTACTAGTACCTTGAAAGAGGGCATGGAGGTGCTTGTGCATTCAAGAACAGGAAACTAAGAACCTAGCAGGGAGGGCAGGAGAGTGAGAGGACTGGAGATGGGGCTGCCTAAGGAAGTAATCAAAGACAGGTTGTTTATCTAAAAGAAGAAAATGTTTAGAAGGAAAATGAGAAGCAGTGGAAGTTGTGACTAGAAGAAAAAGCAAAGATTTGGAATCAGATAGTCTTGTGAAACTTGGGCAAGTTGCATCATGTCTCCGCAACTTGAGTTCTCCCAGGTCAAAGGAGTAATACTCACAGTTTTCCAGCACTAACCTGAGAAATAAGTTTACTGTACTCGAGGCATCTCCTGTGTAACCAAAGTTCTGCAATTGGTAGCTGCTGTCATCGTAAGTGTGGTGGGAAAATCTACCTCCCAGTTGGCTCTCAAGCTTACCTATTTGATAGACACTAGAAAATAGATACATTTTTAAGTCCCATAAAATGTCATAAATTAGGTAGTTATATGCAACAGACATTATCTTTACAGTTCTGAGGCCTAAGAAATCCAAGATCAGTGCAGAATCTGTGCGGTGAGAGCCCAGTTTCTGACTCACAAAGATCACCCACTGGCTGTATCCTTACAAGGAAGAAGGAACAAAGGGATCCCTTATGAGAGCATTAATTTCATTCATGAAAAGACTCACACCATCCCAAAGGCTCCACCTCTTGTCCTAGAAACTATACACTTGAAGGAAGGAGTTTATTGCCAGTTTTTATATACATTTCAGGTTTATACTACAAGGTGTAATAATCACATTTTGGGGGGGAGCGGAGGAAGGAGTGTTTTGCATAGATCCTCAGGCTTGGGTCAACACATGAATGATCTTCCAGCCTAGGAATAACCACTAGCAATATGTATAATCCACCCCACAATGCAGATTGGTACCAATACCCACCCGTGGGCTCCTAAAGATCACTGGCATCTTCAGTACTATCAGCCTTCTTGCTGGTCTTTTCTCCCTGCAGGATCAGTAGCTCTTTTAAAAACTTCAGGCTCCTTGTTTAAGTTCCCGACACAACCAAGCACTTCCATTGTCTGTTATTTTAAGGTTTAAAAAAAATAAACAGATAAGGACATTCAGCAGGAAAGGGTATATAGCTTTCACACATTTTTGACCCATGTGCATATACATATCCATCCTGACAACATGTATCGTAGGGAAGAAGTGTTTCTTGTACCGACTAATACTTATCCCATATTCTTAAATCATTTATGTCATACAGTGTCATCAGTAGCCACCTCCTCCCTTCTGTCATATATATTTCCCTGTCTCCAATCTTTCCCCTCAGCCCATAAATATGTTCAGCTCTCTATGTTCCTCCCCCCAAACTTCCAGTTGCCTCCAGCTACTGCCTTATGTCTTCCAGTCACAGCCAGCCTTCTAGAAAGAGCTATCTATGCAAATGGTCTTCACTTCCTCACTTCCCACTCTCTCCTCCACCCACCACAGTCTGGCTTCTATACCCAGAACCCACAGACATTGCCTCTCCCAAGGCCAGAAGTGCACCTGTTCACAGTTATATCCAACACACACTTCTCACTCTATCCTGACTCTTCTTTTTAGCACCATTGTTCACCCTGTCTCGAAAACTTGTCTGGTTTCTGTGTACAACACATTCTTGGTTTTCATCCTGCTTTGTAAGATACCTTAAAGACTGCCTGGGACATTCTGTTCAGTACATTCGTCTTTTCTCTATATGTAATCCTCAGGGTTATAACCTCTCAAAGGATTCCATGCATGCTAGATTCCAGATCTGTATAGACAGCCTGAGCCTTTCTTTAGAGAGCAAGATAAAGGTACCAACTATCTGGAATAACTCTACTTGGGATAATATACCTCCCAGCTCAATCTCAAATTTACCTATTTGATAGACTCTAGGATATAGATACATTTTTAAGTCCCATAAAATGACATAAACTAGGTAGTTATAATCAACAGACATTATCTGTTACATTTCAGAGGCCTGTGAAATCCAAGATCAATACAGAGGTGGAGTGAGAGCCCAGTTTCTAACTCCTGAAGGGCACTGGCTAGCACTGTCCTTACATGGGTGAAAGAACAAAGGAATGCCTTATAAAGGCATTAATTCATTCATGAAAAGATTCCCAACCTTCCAAAGGCCCTACCTCTTGTTACCATCACCTTCCTTTGAGGGTTTACAGTTCCAGCCTATAAGTTTCAAGGGCATATGAATGTTAAGAATATAGCATGCCTCAAAAAGGTGTTAAGAAGAGCCCAGGCAGATTATCTGGGGATGGGAAAAATAAATATTAGCCAGCGAAGAGGCTGAAGGAGGGTTCCAGAAAGGGAGGAAGGAACCCCCAGAGGGTGGATGCATGGAGTCAGCAGGAGAACAACTTCATGGGGACAGTTATGTCTCACAGGCCACTCCAAGTCATCTGGCAGGAAGGTGGAGACTAGGGTGTTAGCAGACCGGAAGTGACTGTGGTAAAGAGGGGGATGTGGAACAAATGCAAGGAAACACTGGTGGAAAGGGTGGAGTGAGGATGAGAGGGGAGGAGCTGGCACCAGTAGGACGAAGTCCCTTTCAAGGCAGAACCTCACTGGAACTGAGGGAGGAAACACCGGATCTGGATTTTTTGCAATATATTCTAAATGTCACTTAACTAGCCTGACTCTCCTATTAAACTGCTAAGTGCCTGAAGGCAGGGTCTTCGTTTGTTTTTTTAGCTTTCCTCTATTTGATTTTGATCCACAGTGTGCAAGGTTTGGCACAAAGTAAGTGTTTAATAACTTTTTGTTTTGAAAGGCAAGTCAGAGCATCAGCAATTGTGTAGATCATTTGTATACACCATGAGTTCCTCTTTAGTGCTGATATGCGGTTAGCGGATGGAGGGTTTCCCTCCCTCCTTCCTGCATCCTTGCTACTATTCTTTCATCTTTCCCCTTTCCCTTTCTGCCTTCTTCCCTTCCTCCTTCCTTTCTTTTTCCTCCCACAGATATTTACATGGATCCATAGTTCTGCTACATGCTTTTAATTACAGAGGGCTCTCAAAGATTCGGGGATGCCAACTTTCAGAAGGGGCTTCTAAACACAGTTCCTCAGGAGTGGCTGTCCCTGTTTTGTGGTACATCGGGGGACAGAAGGCACCACAAGTGAGGCCCAGCTCCGCCAATGTGATTTTGCAAGCCTGAGCCTCTTAACATCTCCAGAGCTGCTCAGCTCACAGGCACAAGCTTTATTAGTGTCTCCTTGTTACTGTGCTATTAGGAGCTGTCAGCTCCCTCTGTTCCTAATGTTCTCCTTTGCTTTGAAATGTTTTGTCAGGTCTGCGTAGCTTGGAGATCAGGGTTCCAAGTTCAGCAGAATGTGTCTTACAGTGCTTCCTCTACACCTCTCTCTGGGCATCGGGCTTAATTAAACTGGAATAATCACCCTCTCCTCTCCTGCGCCACCCCTCCCTCTCTCTCTGCAGCCATCACAGAGCAGCCAGTTTCTGTGCAGAGGGGACAACATGAGTGTGAGTGAGTTGGTGGTCAGAGGTAGGTGTGGCTTCTTCTTGTGTCAGTTCCACAGGCTTGCTCCTGGCCATCTCATGGCCATGTGCACCACTGTGTGTGTTTGCATGTGAGCTTAGTTGGATGTGTATGTCTGAATTTGCCTAAGAATTTGGAAGTCAGAAAGTATGTTTTTGTCTGAATGTGGCTGGCTCATGTGACTAAGTTTATTTGAGTGTGCATGTGTATTTATATGTGTGTAACTGTGTGTTTAAAGGTATGTTAGCACAAGTGTGAGGTTATGTGCGAGTGCAAATGTATACCTATGTATGTGTATAGGCGAATGTTTATGTGTGAATGCATGTGTGTTTGTTTTTGTCTTTATGTATCCATGAATGTGTGTGTGCCTTTGAATGAGTGTGTGACTCAGCAGTAGAAGAAATAAACTTTGTCCAGATGGACTATCACCTCTGTGCCATCCATTTTGGCTCTTTGCTTAGGACCCCATGTTGCCTTTGCATGTTTATGACAGCCATTGCCAGTGTCCCCTGAGGGCAGCCAAATGTTAGATGACATTTGGAACATCTTAGGTATCTTAGATATATTTCATGTAATATTTACTGGCCTCAACTAACAGCTGGCATCAGCTCCCTTTTGACTAGCAGATTGATAGAAAAGTTATCTGGCTAAGACTTCATGGCCTTTATCCCCTCCACTACCACCTGGAGTTAAGACATGTTTCCCTAGAAAACACAATGGTTCAAAATGAGGTTCAAAGTCACTTGAAGTTTTACCTCCTGGTCACCACTTCATCTTTTAGTAAACTTACCTCTAAATGTCCATCTGTGGCTGTCGTCATATGTTATCATGTATATAAAAGAATTTACAAAAGGAGGCACAGCAAAACATTTTTTAGTCTCTTTCCATTTAACAGCATCCCCTTGAGATCTTCCTACTCCAATTTTTAAAGATCAGCTGTATGTTTTTAATGCCCACACTGAATTTCATTATCTAGGCTTATAATTCATTTAATCAATTCCCCATTGATAGATATTTAGATTATTTTAGCTTTTCACTCTCCTAACCATGTTGTGGAGAGCATCTTTGTAAATACAGCTGTGCATATCTGACTGTTAAGGATAAAACTGGGAAGCAAAACCTTTCGGGTGAGAGGTATACACATTTACATATGGATACACAGGACTCATAGCCTGAAGAGAGGTCAGACCAGTTGATTCTCAGCAGTCCCTGACTTAAAAGGTCCTGAAGGTAGCCAGAGGGGAGACAGCTAGTGTTGTCCAGGTTCCTCACTTAATGCCACACATTTTTGGAGGGCAGAGGGCTTTAGATAGCCTCAGGACCTTGGCTGGTCTGGACTCAGAGGCTGGGAGCCATCTGGAAATTCAGCTGCAGGGAGCCTGGTGGATGAGTACAGAGATGCTCTCTCTGAATAAAAAGGTTCATTAGGCTTCTCTGCCACCCAAGAGGATGCTCACAGGTAGAACTTGGCCTCGACTTGGGAGGAACCCTCTTGGGCTGAATTACCCTAATTCAGACCCATGCTGGCTCAGCCCTCAAATTTGTCATTAGCAGGCTGGCTGTAGAGGCATCAGCATCTCACAGTCTCTCAAAAATAAAAGAGAGCTGATTCAGGATTAAATGAGGGGGAAACAAAGGAGACTGCAGTTGGGTGGAGTGGGGCTGAGTATGTGGGCAGATACGAAGGATGGTCAGGGCCTTTTAGAAGAGTGGAAGGTCATATGAGTGAGGGCACTCAATTGTTAGGATTTTTAAATTTTTTATAGCACCCTCAGATTCCAATTAATATAACAGAAGCAGATAAAATGCTCAGGTGTCAGCACTCACAAAAAGGTGAAAAGACAATGATGTGAGAAACAAGAAAATATTTGTAGAAATTAATGCCTGTCGTTTGCTAGATACAAAGGTATCAGCAGAAAGCTGTTAAAATTGAGAACTCAGTAGATGTGATTCTCATGTTAGCTCTCTCGGAAGCTGTTGTAGTTGGGCTTGTTAAGGGGGCAGAATCTGACTTGAACAAGCAGGATCCTTACAGGAAAGTGGCTTGAGGATAACACTATGGAAGGGACAAGGCAGAAGTGAAAGTATAAAGAAAGTGAGCTTCCCTAAAAGTTCAAAGGCTGCCTGTGTTTACCCAGGGAGCTCGGGGCTGAAGTGATCCTTCAGCATTGGCTTATGTTGTGCTCACGACTCTAGGCCTCCATCCTTAGGCTGGCCATGGGCAGGTGAGAAACAGGACCTTGCTGTCTGCAGCCAGGCAGTGCCTGTGGGGGGCTAGGAGCACACAAAACAGCTGAGACCAGTCCTCCTAGGCTCCACACTAGCCATATAGTCTGGGCCCAATCATATAATCTCAGCTATCCTATCTAAGAAATAAGAGAGGAGTCTTATATAACAGGAATGCCAGAAGGACTCAGATTTTTTTCAGTGATGTTCCCAGTCCAATATCCAGCCCCCAAGGAATCCTCAGTAAAATTTGCATCTTGGCTCCCCTTCCTTTGGGCTTCTGCAGCTCTCCTACCCAGCTGGCACTGTAGCTGTCTGGTTGCTTTGGTCCCTCATCACCATCTGAGGAACCTACTACTTCTTACTGTAATTCTTTGCCTATGGTAGAACAAGAAACTCTCATGGAGCCTCCTTAGTCTACAATGGAGGAAAAAATGGGAAGGCTTTCTCCATCTATTATTCTGTTCATTCTTTCTTCTCCCCAACCTGACAGGTGGGCCCAACTTTACCTGTAAGGAAACTGCAACAGAAATGAAAGACCTTGAACTTGTTCACACAATCATGGTTATAGTTGGGATAAAAAAAATCTAGGTACAGCTGACTCTACCTTCCCAGATAAGCATAAGCTGTGTCCTTCACCCCTCACACCAGGCTTGCTGGTCATTCGCTTGATGGTTTTCTCCAGTCTGGGTGACATTTGCCTGGGGAAGAAGTTCTGGCCATTTGCAGCTGGCCTTCCGAGGCCCTGTGCGGCTGTGTGAACAGAAGGCATGCTAATGTCTCCAAATCACTGTGCCTGGGGACAGATTTACACTCATTTCTAAAAGGAAAAGGAGTATATCTTATAAATGTATGGCTGGTAAGCTGTGGGAACTGTGCTAGGACAGAATGGCTACCTCCATCTGTGTGTAACCAAGAGCAACAATGACTTACTCAGCACCCACACGTGCCATGCTACACACCGTGCAGGCAACAGTGGTGAATAGCATGCACTCAGTGTCTGTGCTCAAGTAGGTTAGAGTCAGGAGGAGACAGCTACTGATCCTTTGACTCTGGTGCCCTGGGTAAAGGCAAATATTGGCCCTTCCAGGAGCATCACAGTGAGGTGAAAAGAAGACACACTTTGAAAGTTAGGTAGCCGTGGAGGCCGTGCAATTTTCTTATGCATCACCCTGGGCAAGTGGTCCAATTTCTCTGAGCCTCAGTTTCATGATCTGTCCAATAGAGAGCAAAATATCCCAGTTCATAGCTTTATAGTAATCAAATGAGTCAATGCATCTAAAATTGGGGAAAAGCCAACAAAAGTTTTCTGAAAAAAGCCAAATAGTAAATATTTTGAGCTTTTGTAGCTTCAAGAGTTTGGCTATAAATCGTTATCAATTTTGCTGTAGCAGTGAGTTGGCAGCCATATATAATATGTAAATAAGTCCATCCCTCTGCTCATCCATTTAGTGTGTTCCAAAAATAAGCTTTACTTCTGGATGTTAAGTTTTGAACCTTGATAATTTTCTCGTATCATTCCACTTCTGAATTTTTAATAACCATTTAGGAATCTAGGAAAACATTAGCCCATAGTCTACAAGAAATATATAAATATATACAAACAAAAACACAGGCAGAGGGTAGTATTGGACCTGCAGAGAGTAGTTTGCTAACCCCCAATCTAAAACATGGAGCTTACAGGGAGCCCAGTACACAGTAGACTTGAGCTCACACCTGCTTTTCCCTTCAAGTTGCTGAAGACATGTTCTTCCTCACACCTCAATGTCAGTCATTCAGATTTGCCTGCCCTCCCAGGAGCCTACACAACAACAGAGAAGAATATTATCCAATTTCAGAGTGGTAGAAAATGAAGCACAAAGATGAGGGTACTTTCCAAGCTCACAGTTAGTGCCAGGACCTCAAGGTTCCAATTCTGTACCATTTTCTGCTTCTGGATAGCAGCTATGGGAATGAAAAACAGAATGAAGTAATGATTAGACCCAATATTATTGCTATAATTAAATCACTGGTAACTAATATATCTACAGTGCCTTCAACCTTGTAGGTCATCTTGACACACATTATCTCATTTGTTCTTCAATAAAACTCCACGAAGGAAGGATTATTAGTAGCCTCTGACTCTTGGGGAGCTAAGTTTCCCGGCAAAGTCACACAGCCTGTTCAATGGCAAAACTGCATCTGCATCTGCAGATCCCTTCCAGGTTCTTCTCTCTGAGCCTTCTGGAGTCTTGTATAAGGGTTGGAAGTCCTGAACAGGCAGCCTCAACTCCTCCCTTACCCATACTTATTCCCAACCCATTACAATTCATTCTCCATGCCATAGTTTGATTTCCTTTCTCATTTATCTTTTTTCCCTTTCCTTCCTTTTTTTCTTCCTTCCTGCCTGCCTGCCTCCCTCCCTCCCTCCCTCCCTCCCTTTCTGTCTCTGCATCTTTCTCTCTCTCTCTCTCTCTCTCTCTCTCTCTCTCTCTCTCCCACCAGCCCCTGGCAAGATCTCACTGTGTAACCCAAGCGAGGCTTGATGCTCCTCTTGAATCAGTGTCATAAGTGTTGGGATTATTGGCATGTGCCAGCAAATCCAGGCTTCATAATGATTTTCTAAAACACACATCTGATCAGGTTCCTCCTTCGCTGAGAACTCTTTAGCACCTCTCCACTGCATCTGTAATAAAGTCTTTAGCATGGTGAACAAGACTCCATATTACTGGGGTCAAACCCATCATTCAAAAATCTTCTGCAACTGCTCCTGGTCCAGGCCTTACGTGCCTCTACACATCTCTTCTCCACTGCATGACTTCTGTTGAATTCACGTCTCAATGATTTTGCTCATGCTGTTTACTTTTCTGTGTCGAAATACTCCACTTAATCTACAATAGATATCCACAATCTGTCATTGCTCCTGAAGTCTTGCTTGAACACCTCTCCTAGAACAGTTAGGTGGATCACCCTCCTCTGCACTTCTATTTCAAATTTCTCATTTCATAGTAGGTCAGGTCAACTATTTGTCCCTTCCACTAGAATGAGAGTGTCTATTGTACTCTAGGTACTTCATGAATATTCATTTAATATTTAAATGACTATAGCAATGAATAGACTTCTTGAAAACAAGAAGACAGATGCAGGATGTCTTATTCACCAGAATGCACTTAGAACCTTAGTTCATACCTGGCATATAGCAGATTTCAGTAAATGTTTGGTGACTTCAAAGTGAATGAACAGGGATAGATGCAGGTGCAGGTGGACAGATGGATGAGTGATGAAGGAGATCCACTCAGGACAGTTTTGTGCCAACCATGCATGGCAGTGGGTAATGGACAGCTACGTATTCCCCATTTACTTAAGCATGGGAGGCTCCAGCGCCCAGGCACCTTTCTCACATCTCAGCACATCTCCTACTTCTTACAACGGCTGGGAAGCTGCACTCCCCACCTCCCTGTGCGCTCCTCCTCCCTACCCTTGAGAGTAGGTTTGGTGTTCCTACAGATGTTTGTATTCTCTGCAGCTGATGAAAATATTCATTATCTTGTTAGCTGCAGCAGGGAAGGAAGTGCAGATTTGCATTTTCCCTGCTAATCAGGGTGGCACAAGTGGTGCCTGTCACCCAGGCCTGTTCCGCTCTCCCCCCACGCTGTGTGCGCATCATGGAAGTGGGGTTCCCCACCTTGCCGACTCCATCTCCTCCCCTCCCCCCAGGCACAATGTAGAAGGGAAAGAAAGGAAGTGAAGGCCTAAAACTCTCTTAGCAGCTTCTTCCTCCCCCAGAATCCTCCTGGGGCTTCTACCTAAACGGGTTAGGAACTCTTCAGCCTGGGTTTTACCTCCAAAGGTTAGGGCCTCATATAAGAGGTAAGTTTTATGTTCCCCCAAGTGCCTTCAAAATTATTAGCTTGTTCGATTCTAGCCAGCATCTTATATGATTGTGTTTTCTTTACTCAGGTTCTGTGGAGGTGACTCGTCCACTATTAAGTGGCCGTCAGGTGTCAGTGCCAGACACTCCTCCTTCCTTGATCAGAAAGTCTTCACACCACCCCAAGCTGATTTGTCTCAGTGGGGGCTGTTGTCTTGGCCTGGAAAAAGATGGGGCTTTGAGATTAGGCTGTGCTTTCCAGCCCTGGCAGAGGGGGAGGCATTTGGCTGTAACCTAGGCTTTTATACATGGACCTGGTAAAAGATCTGTATCCACAAAGTGTGTGCAGTGGTGTTTGGCAATAATAGTACCTTCTGCTGGCTGAGTCCTTAAGCCTATCCTGATGACCCACACTACCCATACATTCAGGGAAGGGTCAGACCTGTGACTTTTCTAGTTGGCTTTCTTGAAAGAAAGGGAATAGGAAAAATCAAGCAGACATTTAAAATCTTGACCCCAGGTTGTTCAAGCATCTTCTGATCCATGTTACAAACTTGTGCTGAGTAATTTTGTGTGTCAGGCACCCTTCTGGGTGTTAGTAAAAGAACAACTTAATGAGACAGGTAAGAAGTTGGTACTCATGGAACTTAACTTCTGGGAGGAGCTGGAGATACGGGAAAGGCTGAGCCCTGGAACCCTTCATGCATGACATCAGGTCCATAGTGCTCAGAAGTAGCAGCGGGGGGCAGGGGGACATAGCAGCAGGGGCTGAGGGAAGAACCCTCAGGAGCAGCGCAGGGCATACTACACACAGCTGCTCTGGGGGTAGCAGAAGCGAGTTCTCCCATTTTAATCCTACGCCTGGCAACAGCAGCACTATATGCTCGATGCTCACTGCCTTCCAGCCACCCTTCCAAAATTTCAAAACAGATTTTTGCTTTCATCTTCAATAAAGTGAAAAAGGCAAGTGGATTTGATTGTGCTCCCTTGCAGATCAGGAAACTGAGGAGCAACAGAGGGTCTGCTCCAAGTGTCGGTCTCAGGGTTTTACAGTCCTGGTACTCGGATTGGATAGTTCCCTGCGTTCCTGTGTACATTTGTTCATTTCTTCATTCAACAAATCAGTGTTGAGGACCAATCACTGCCAGCAGCCAGGACCAGCACAGTGTGGCCTGCAGGTGTTTTATTTCATTTAATAGTTAATAAAATGGTGGGATATGAACTCTATAGTCTCTATTCCACAGGTGCTCAGCAGCATATGTTATTCTTCAGGCCAGCACTTCCTAAGTCCCTTGTGTGCTGGGACACAATCGTGTGTGGTAGGAAGACAGATACCCTGTAGAGTACCCAAGGGTAAAATTCTGAGAGCAGCAGGTGATTGGAGAATGAACCCTCCATTGTGCCAGCCAGGGCAGTGGGGCTTCTTCTTCAGGATGCTGGCCAAGATGCACAGACAAGGGTCCTTGTGATAGCGTGTCCCACGCGCAATGACGCGGATGCCAGAAAGGCCCCATCTTCATCCACTCAGATGGTCCCCTCTACCCTCCTCTGTGACCCTATTCCCTAAGCCATGGACATGTTTTTGACCCCCACCCACCCACCGTGCTCCCTGAGGTCCAGCGGCTTCCCGTGGTTTCAGTAATTAACTTCACACATGCCAAAAAAAGAAACTGCATCACAGATGTGGTCCCAAATTATAGCTAATTAACCATATGGTCTGGATTGCTGACAGAGCAGGAAAGCACTCTGGGTAAGTGCCGGCTTCCGGATGGAAGGAGGCTACTAGGTGTGTCAACACCTTTGGCAGGACAAGTGCATAACGTCTTGGGGCCTCTCACCACCTGCTTGGAGTACACCCATCTGTCTCTTCTCCCGGCACAGTCCTGGAAAAGGTGTTCCCAAGGGAGGGAAGGCGAGCATAGTGACTCGGTGGAAACATTTCAGCAGGAGAGGGAGGTGGGAATACTTGTGTTTAAGAAAGGGACTTGGGGAGAGGGACTGGCAGGCAAGACACAGTGTGACACAGTGGACAGCACACTGGAAATCTGGACTTTACCTAGAGCTGCCAATTAGCCATGCAAGCTCAAGGACATTGACTGGTTTCTCTGAAGTTGTCCATTCAGTCTTTCTTCAGTACTAAAAGTAGGGCTGAAATTAATGGAATGAAAGGACAGCACATGGCTCATGCATGTGGTGAAGACCCCTAAGCATGATTTCCCAACTCCCTCAGTGAATTTGGGAAACAAGAGTTAGATTCGGAATGACTTTGTAACTCCAAATACTGATAACAATCATTTCTAATAATCTTCTTTACCCCAGAAACTAGACTCTTATTTTACTAAGTTAAAAAAATCACCACCATAGTGCTCAGAGCTTTATCATTTGGTGCCCATTTATAGGACCTTGAGGTTTCCATGGCTAAGTGACCGGCTCAGTGTTGGGTAGACTAACCCTCATGGAGTAGGGACTCAAACTTAATCATGGCTGATACTCAGGCTTGTGCTGCCTAGGACTCCTAGGAATGCAATCATGTTAGCATGCTGTCCGTATGGGACTAGGGCAGTGGTAAAGTGGCCATCACATTCCTGCCTGAGACCTGGAGGCTATGAAGGAGTGACCAAACTAAGCCAAAGTGGTGTTCATCTGAGAACGTGCAAGGATAAGGTTTTCATCGCTGCTTTTACAAGTCACCATGAGCTTGGAGGTTGAAGTAGCACACATTTGCTTTCTCACAGTTCTGCAGGCTACAACCCAACTGAGGTTTAGTGGGTAAACATCAGTTTGTTAGCATGGCTTTCTTCTCAGGACCCCAGGAAGAGCCACTGTGGCTTTCTTCCAGTGGCCTGCCTATCCTCAGCTGGTGGCCACATCCCTCCGAGCCTCCCCTTCACCTTCACATTGTCTTCACTCCCTTCTGTACAAATGTCTGTTTTTCTCTCACATGAATATAAAATGTGATGGCACTTAGGTCCATGCAAATAATTCGGGATAAGCCCCCTCTTTACAAACCCTAATTTGATGAACATGGAAAGGTGACACTAAGGGATTTACACTTTGTTACATAAGATGCATTAGTAATCCTCCACTGGGGCTGCCATAGGAGATGCCACAGACTGAGTGAGTTAAAGAAAAGAAATTTATTTTCTCACAGTGCTGAGGGCTAGATGTCCAAGAGCAAGGTGTCAGCAGGGTAGTTGTCTTCTGAGGTATCTCTTTTTGATTCTTTGGTTCTCAGGTAGCCAATTTCTAGCTGTGTGATCACTTGGTCTCTCCTCCATGCATGTGTGCTTGTTTCCAGTGTGTATGATTTCCAGTGTCCTCTTCTCACAAGGATACTGGTAAGACTGGATTGGGAGGCAGGTTATGGTCACATTTTAATTTAATTACCTCTTTAAAACTCTATCTCCAGGGATAGTTACATTCTAAGGTTCTTGGGGTGGGGGCTACTGTGAAAATTTGAACGAGATGTTTGCTTGCTTGTTTGGTGGTGGACGTAATTCACCCCAGTGCATAATATTCACAGATTCCAGAAACTAGGACCCCTATGTTTTTGAGGGTCATGATTTGACTGATTCACTGTATCTTTAAATGTAAATGAAGTGAGAGAAACAAGGGCCAGAACTGGGTGCTCAGATCATGCATTGAAATTAAGTCAGAAACAGGAAATGGCTGCAGAAGGATGAAGAGTTCGGTGAGAACCGGAAAGTTCAGAAGTACAGTTGGGTCAAGGAACGCAGTTTAGGATGAAGGCTGAGAGTGACAGATACAAGCCCATCTTCCCCTCCCACATGTTATTTCTAGATCCCAAAATATGGGCTTGGTGGGTTAAAGCAATAATAGTGGAAAGAGGTTGATTTCAGATGCTGAGAGCAATGTACCAAAGTTCATACTAGGTGGAAAGTGCATCCCGGGATGCACTTTGCAAGGATTCCAGGATTTATTAGGTGATTGAACTAAACAACTTCCAGTTGTAAAATCTATGTTCTTTAACAGGGGTCAACAAACTTTTTCTGTAAAGGGCCAAATAGTAAACATTTTTAGCTTTGTGGGCTAGGCCAGTTCTATCACGATGTTGACTCTGGCACTGAAATTTCAAAACAGCAAGAAGCGACACAAAAATACATAGGTGTGGCTATTTTCCAATAAAACATTATTTATAAAAATAAGTGTGTGTTGGGGGAGGATCAGATGGAAGAGAGGATCATAGTATGCACATCATTATTGGTGTATGGAAAGTTTATTTTTAAGGCAGTTTTACGATTATAGAAAAATTGAGCAGAAATTAGAGTTCTAATATACCCAATTTTTCATATTATTAGTATCTTTTCTTAATATCTTGCATTAGTTTGGGATTTTTGCTACAATTGATTACCCACTATTGGTACATGATTATTAACTGAAATTCACAGTTTGACTTTTGTGGTGTGTATTTCTTATTTTTAATTATTTTATTATTTTTTTAGTAATTTTACTGAGAAACAAATAGCAATGAGACAGTTTCACAACCAATTACTAGCACATTTTCAATAGTTAATACATTGCATATTGTTGTCTTAGTGGTTATTCATTGTACAAGATGCAGACCTGATATCCTGTCTCAAACACTATTAGAACAAACCTCTCCATTCATTGAATAAGAGAATATGGCTGTATATCTATCCTAAATATTTTGAATATACAGATGCAAAATGGTCATTCATTTGTATCCCCCTTTTTCATTTAGTTTTGTCAGAGAAGGGTATTCCATTGTCATTTAAATATTGTAGGTGTGTGAATTCAGCAAAATACTCCAATATAGTCCAGTAGTCCATAATGGTAGTGGGTTTTCCATAAGGCTGGCAATGTCAGAAGTTGTTGAGTTGAGCCTTTTACAGGACTGTCCTGGTACAATGCGTTGTATATTTCTATGGGTCTTTTTAAAAAAAATAATAATAATGCTACGTGCCTATCATTAAAGTGTCATACAGAACACTTTTCCTGCTCTAAAAGTCCCACTTGTTCTTTTTTCTGTCCCTCTCCCTGAGCCATGGGAAACCACTGATCTCATTGTTTCTGTAGCTTTGCCTTTTCTAGAGTCTCCTGTATTTAGAGTCATGGTCTCAGTCACTGTCTTGTTCTTCGCACGCAGTACCTAGCATCCACAACTCAAAGGAGAAGTGCTTTCATTCATCTTTTAATCCATAGTTGTCCAGGTCTAAGGCAGGAAGGTGTGGTGGAAAGGTCAGGAAGAGGAGAGCTCCTCCAGTCATGAAGGTCAAGAAGCAGAAAGAGAGGAAGGAGGAGCTGGGAAGGGCAGTAAACACCTCCAGGTGAGACCCCCAGGGACGCAGCTCTTCCAGCCACACCCAATCTCCCATCAGCAAATCAGATATATTGCCCTACACTTCAGTCATCTTCCAAAAGCCAAGCCTATACACTACACATGTGAAGGCACAAACCTGGTTCAAACCACAGCAATCACAATACGGAGGCTTTTCAGACAGGCTGTTTTTACTTAGCAAAACATAAGTCCTTTGTGGCTACATAACATATTTCTTCTTACTGGTGAATCATAATATACCACTGTATTGATGTGTCATTATTTGTGTCCCTGGTCACCTAGTGAAGGACATCTTGACTGTGTCCAAGATGCGCCAAGTATAAATAAGGTCCCATAAACTTTCCTGTGCAGGTTCTTGTGTGGTTGGGTGTTCCACTCATTTTGGTAAATGTTAAAGAACAAAACTGTTGAACTTTGTGGTAAGACAGCTTAGCTTCATAAGACATTGCCAGTCTATCTTCTACACCATAGGCCATTATCTTCAGGAAAGTACTCTCCTTGTTTCTCATTTTTGCCAACATTTGGTGTTAGAGTTTTGGATCCCAACAATTATAATAATGGTGTACTGTACTGATGTTTCCTGTTTAATTTGCAAATCCAGAAGGACATGTGGTGCTGTGCATATATTTATATGCTTGCTTTCCATCAGTAAATTTTCTCTGATGAAACATGTTTCCTTCCTTTGTTCCTTTAAATTGAGTAATTTGTCTTTGGCTGAGTCTTAAGTATTCATTGTGTATTTTGCATAGGGGTCCCTTACGAGAAATATTTTGCAAATATTTCCAGTCGGTGGCATGTCTTCTCTTAAAGGTGTCTAAGAGCAGAAGTTTTATGTGTTAATATTATCAATTTTTTTCTTGTATGGATTATGCTATCTAAAGCACATCACTAAACTGCAAGCTACCAAGATTTTCTCCATCATTGTCTTATGAGAGTTTAGCAAGTTTGTTTTTAATAATAAGACCAATCATAATTTTGAATTAATTTTGGTGAAAAGTATAGGGTCTATACTTAACACTTAACATCATTGCTTTCCCTCTTTTTTTTTATTGTTGCACATAGTATCCTGTTGTTCTAGCACCATTTACTGAAACTGTGTTTTCTCTGTTGAACTGCCTTTCCTCCTTTGTCAAAGATGGGTTAACTAGATTTATATAGGTCCATTTTTGGGCTTTTTATTCTGTTATATTGATTTATTTGTTTATTAGTTCACCAACCCACACTATCATGGTTAGCTTAGCTTTATAATAGGTCTTAAGGTCAGGTAGTATCTGTCCTCTCACTTATTCTTTTTCAGTATTGTGTTAGATGTTCTGGCTCTTCTTGCCTCCTCAGTTAAACTTTATACTGATGTGTTACTTCCACAAAGTAATTACTGGGTTTTTGAAAGAGATCACATTGAATTATAGGTTAGACTGGGAAGAATTGGCATTTTAACAATATTGAACTTGAACATGGAGTATCTTGTCATTTATTGCAATAATTGATTTGTTTCTTCAGAGTTTTATCCTCATACAGATTTTGTATTATTTTGTTGGATTCATACCCAAGCATTTCATATTTTGGTGCTACTATGAATGGTTCTGCATTTTTCACTTTAAATTCCAACTGCTCACTGCCAATGTAGGAAAGCAGTTGGCTTCTGTATGTGAACTTGTGCGGTCTCGCCACAATTGTGTTTTTGTTCCAAGAGATTTTTGTTATTGTTCATTCTTTGCAATTTTTACTGCACTTTTTTAAAAAACATGAACCACATCCCTAGTAAAATCATCCTAATAAATATTTAACATTTATGGAGCACGTAAGTGTGTCAGGGCTATGCTGGAATTACCTTTTTATTTTTTGGCACCTGGTATCAAACTCAGGGCCGCGGGCTTGCCAAGCAGGTGCTCTGTTGCCGAGCTACATCCCTGGCTCTAGCATTGTATTTTTCCATAATAATCCAGCAAAACTGGTACTATTATTTTATTTCTATTACAAATGAGAAAACTTGTGCTGGCCCCACCCCCAGGGCGCACTGAGACAGCAACTGAGACTGGGCATTGTGGCGCGCGCCTGTAATCCCAGCTCTTGGGAGGCTGTAAACAGGTGGATCACAATGAGTCCGATCTAGTAGTAAGACCCTGAACACCCTGTAGACCCTTCCCTAAAATACAAAAACAAAAAGCAGAGACACAGTTAAAAGTCCCTTCAGTGAATACAGGAAGGGTTATTGCAGGCAAACCTGGAGTTCAGTAATCATGTGACCTGCATCTGACTGGGTCACTTGAGGAACTAGATACAGAGTTCTCAAAGCTGAATTCAATTACATTTTTAGGTTAAATTTGAAAAGACATGGCAATTGTGCTCTCTCTCTCTCTTCTCTTTCTGTGTATATATACACATATATAATCTGTAGTTACATATATTTCCACCTAGGTCCTTTATAACAATTTCCAACTGTCCTCTAACAATGACACACACTTCCTTTGTTACTGAAGCAAAGTGAATAATGTGCATGCTGGCTGGGTTCTGGACTTGGCTGCAACTGCTGTCTGTTGGAAATGAGCAAGAAGGAAAGTGAGAGCAACCTAGTCAGGGCTCCTGATTAGCACAGAGCTGTAGAGAACGCGGGCGAGTGCTGTCGCCTTCCTGAGGCCTTCGGGCGTTCACTTTCTCTACGCTAATGACTAATACAAAGAGAGAATGAGGAAAGAGAATGAGCAAAGCGATCGCTATTCCGATTTCCTTCTACTACGGCAGGTTTCTCATTTTGCAAAGCTCATTAGAGGTGGCTACATGGAAAGCCTTCCAAGATGCCCTAGGGAGAAGGGAAAGGCAAAAAGAAGAAAGGGGCTTTCAGAAAAGCAGCCCCAGCCGCATTTCACACCAGAGCCAACTGTCCTTGGGCCCTATGTTCTGATTCCAATGACTAGTTCATAAGTTTGATTTTTAAATGTGAATATTTAAAAAAAGAAACTATTCTCCCTTCCTAAGGAATAGAGTTAAAGATAAACTGATTCTATGTGAATCCTTAAAATGAGATTTGGGGGCCCAGGGAGACAGCTCAGTGGCATGAGAGCCTGACTGGCATGCTCAAGATCTCAAATTCGATCCCTGGTACTGCAAATATAAGAGAAAAAATTAAAATAAAATGTGACTTTGAAGGTTTTTTTTTCTTATTGGTTGCTTTGTGTTAGGAGATTTGTAAACTCTCTTTCCTTTAATTTTAAGTCTTGTCTATAGGAGTTCCAACTTCACAAACATTTTTAGACTGTCTTCTGTGTGCCCAATACTTTTGTAGGAGGTAGATAAGGAAAGAAAGGGTGGAACTTGTCTCTGCTTCTAAACTGGAAAAATATCAGACAGCAATTTCAGGACAGGGTGTGGTAGATATTTAGTTTATGGTGCCAGGAGCATTGCTTTAGCTTTACTAACTCTTACCAGAGGTTGTGAATAAAGTATATAATTAGGACAGACTCAGATTTACCAGCATAGGAAGGTTCCCATGGTATAAAGAAAAGAACCCCAACTTAGTAGCCACATGTCCTATGTTCTTAGTTTAGCTTTATCATGTGACTTGGATGAATTACCTATGCTGTTTGGGTAGGGATTAAAGAACAGAGTTTGAGGGCCATTCCAATTCTAAAATTTGTATTCTTCTTATGCCTAGCCATGACAGGCTTTCAGAGTATTTTAAACTGAAATTTGCTGGAGTATTACATTCTAAAATAGCAATGACTGCCCTTTATTGGCAGCCTGCTTTCCCATACCTTGTGCTAAGCAGTTCATCTTGTAGGGTTGTTTTTTTTTTTAATCTTTACAGTAAGTATGTGCAGCAAAATTGACTGTTGTTCCCATTTTTCTGATGAGAAAACAGAAGCTCAGAAAAGGTTCGATCTTGGGCTGAGGAGATAGCTTAGCAGTCCAAGCACCTGCCTGGGAAGTGCAAGAACCAGGGTTCAATCCCAGTACCACATGCCATGCCAGCCCCACACCCACCAAAATGGGGTGTGGTGGTGCATGCCAGCATTGGGAGGCTGAAACAGGAGGATCACTATGAGTCTGAGGTGTGTGTACCAAATACATAAAAAACTAAAAGTTTTTTTTTAAAGAAAAAAATTTGGTATTTGTCCAACAGAGGTCATTCAGAGAATGAAAGAGAAACCAGGGTGCAAATCCAGTGCATCTGCTTGCAAAGGATGCTTCAGAAAATGTGGGAGTGAAGACACAATGTCTCCAATGAAAACAGAACTTCTAGCTTGGAACATCCACTGTGCCCTATGTTGGAACCATTTGGGGACACTGGTGTTTGTAAAGAAATGACCTCAGTGTTTTAAAGCCCCAAGATAACTAGAGTGCAGGCGTCCTGCCCCTGTCCTGGATGCATGAAGAGTACTCATAATGCGCCTTCGGATTCAGGAGCAATCAGGTACCCAGGCCTTGGTCTCACTGGGAAGCCAGAACTTCCATGTGTCTACTGTGCCTTGCTTGTGCTACACTGGTGGAGTCAGGCCCTGCCCTTAAGGGTGCGCAGGCCAGTGGTGCTGTGGAGTACAGGGTTACTAAGAATAGAAAAGGTCCAGAATATGAAGCTCCTGACCAGACTTGAAACATCCTTAAAAGCACACAGATGCTGGCTTCTATCCATGACTATAATCAAATAAGCAGCTGGATCCCTCAGAACTTGAGCAATATCACCTGGGGCAAGAGAATGCTGTTCAGGGTAGCTCCTTGCGAAGGCTTGTGGCCCTTTTGGACATTCACACCCTGCACAGCTCTGTAAGGAGACAGGTGTTAGTGTCAGATCTGTGACCACACCTGGCTCTGGGTCCTGGAGCAAGCCTAATTTTCCTCTGAGGATCTCACAACTTGTGAAAAACAGAGATAACCATGATGCTCTGTCAGGAAAACGAGGGGTTAGACCAAGCGCTGTTAAACTCTCCCCACTCCAGCTCTAAAGTTTTGTGTCAAAGTATCTGGGCCTTTGATTTGTTCCCTTGGGATGAAAAGGAAAAAGTCTGCAAAGATGTTCCGGAGGCTGTGATAACAACAACTCAGCTTGTCCGTGATGTTATGACAGTGCAAGGAGTCCCAGCGCTGACACACAGGCAAGGAGATAGAAGGAGACATGGCTGAGGAGAAGATAATGTTTCTCTAGCCTGCAATTTCTTTCAATTTCAGGGATTGCAATTACCAGGGCAGGAGTTAGTAGCAGTCATGCCCAGAATGCTTAAGTGAGCTCAGTGCCACTGGCGGAAGCAGTTTTGCATTTCCTTAGAGAAGGATGGTGTGTGTAGTGTCTTACCAGGCTTAGCTGTGTGTGTGTGTGTGTGTGTGTGTGTGTGTGTGTGTGTGTTCGTGTTCATGTGCACTGGGTATGGAGATGGAAAAGCAGATGTGGCCATGGTCAGAATGACACAGTGGAGTAGAGCTAACAGCCTTGAGTCCATCGTAGGAGATTACTGGGTTGTTTCACTTCTCCTAGCTCCAGTTCCCTCAATTTTAAGTGGAAATAATACCTGGCAAGCTAGCTGAGAAGTTGGAAACAGAGCTTGCTGATCACCCCACACAGTGCATACTCAGTAAAGGGCAGTTAGTTACTGCTACTGATGTGCAAATCTCTCTGAGACATTCAACAGCATTGGTATTTTCCACAAGTCAAATTGTACTTCTCAGCGTTTCATTTATGAGCAAAATTAAACTTTCACTTGCATAGGTTTTAAGAACATGGAGTGAGGATGCTTTGTTCCAAGCCCAGCTTCTAAATCTTCTGCTTTTAACTTTTTTTATGTCTCTGCACCTTCACTTAAAAATAAAATTAGAAAATAAGTACTTACCATTCAAGATTGTTATGAGTGTAAAGTGAGATAATATATCCAAAGCCCTTTAGAACAAAGTCTAGGCCACTCTGAACAATACATTCTAGCTTTTAAAATAAGACTAGTTATTTGGTGTGCTAGATACCTAGGAAAGAGAGAGGGGAGGTGGCAAGGGAGCAGAAAATAACAAGGTCCTATCACTGGAGTTTCGTGTTACACGGTCCATTGTATCATGCCCCACAACAGGAGGCTGTAGCAGTCAGCTTCCACAGTAATAGATATTACCTGAAACCTGCAGTGTAAAGGAGGAAGGGTTTCCTCTCACTCACATTCTAAGGATATGCAGTCTATAGTCAACTGATTCTAAGGCAGACACATGGCAGAAACGTGGCAGAAGGGCCTGGGGGAGGAAGGCTGCTTGCTTCATAGCAACCAGGAAGCAAAGCAGAAGGACGGCGCCAGAGAGGAACCGGAAAAGGGTCAGAGCCACGCCCCCACGTCCCACCCAGACACGCCCAGAGGTGTGTTCCTCCAGTCTTCTGGGAGGCCCCTAGCCAACCAGGGTGACACAATCAAGCTTAGCCTTTGCACATTCATTCATTTGTGGTTAAACTCCTGTTGAGTCCTCCCATTTGGGAGGGCTAAACACACACAGGGCTGAAACAGGCCGGCTCTGTATTTACCCTCAAGCATTCATGGTCCAGAGGGGGAGACAGCAGATGACCACAAGTGAGGGTCTAGTGTAAAGTGTAGAAAAGGTGATATGGAAACATGTAGAAGTGGCATCCAGTCTTCAAATACAAGGAGAGGCAGGGGCATTGTCTTCCTAGAAGGAGAAAGTAACACTTAGTCGAGTTTGGTAGGCAGAACACGATGTTCACATCTCCATCCCCAGAAACTGAATATTTTACATATCGAAGGAAGAATTAAGGCTGCGGGTAAATGAGGTTGCTGCTCAACTGATTTTGCGACACACAGATTTTCCTGGAGTACCACATGGGCACAATATGATCACGAGGGGCCCGCAAGTGGGAGAGGGAGACAGAGAATGAGTCAGCAAGTGTGATGTGAGAGAGACTGGATTTGCCTTGGCCAGCTTTGAAAATAGAAGACAGCTACTAGTCAAGGGGTGTGGGTGACATCAAGGAGCTGGAGATGGGAAGGAAAGTGATTTTCCTCTAAAGCCTCTAGAAAGAACACAGCTTTTGCCAACACCTCGGCTTTAGACCGAAAGTCCATGCTAGGACTCTGGCCTGTAGCACTCAAAGCTAGGATGTTGATGTTGTTTTAATTCACTAAGTTTATAGTGACCTGTTACGGCAGCAATATGAAATACACAGAGTTAAAAAATCATCCTTTTAGAAAATCCTCTGGCTGCGTGATGGTAAATGGACGGAGAGGACAAGTATGAATGCAGAGTCCTGAGGAGGTGGAGGGTGACCGTAACCAGAGCAGACAACCATTATGCCATGCGCCTGCTTGAGATTCTAGAGTCAGACTGTAGGGAGGAAGGCTTGGAGGGGAACGAGCCAATATATAACAGAAGGGACAGATATGTGGAACCATACAGGGCAGAATGTGGAGATCTTGAAGCCAGAGCCAGAATCAAGGGTTGTGAAAACTGAAGGACATTTATTTCCAAACAACGGGCCCAGGGACAGCTTCCTGGAAGAGAGGGTACCATGACTTTTATCTGGGCAATTTTAAGATGATTAAGAGGAGGTTGCATAAAAGAATCAGACACGGTCTCTGTTTTGAAGGCATTCATAGTTCAAAGGCTGTTATGCACACAAAGTAGTAATTCTTACTGAGCCTTGGGAACATGCAAGTGGAACCAGTCCATGTTAAAAATTAAGATAAGGGAAGGCAGGACTCTGGAGTCAACTTGGGGGAATGCGCCTGACTGCTTGGATTCAGAACTGCCTGACAGACCCCACGACTCCCTTTTCCCTTTCCCAGTCATGGACAGCTGATGACGGGGATCAACAGGTTCTACCTCCAGAGTCTCTCCCAAATCTCTGCCTTTTCTTTATGTTCCGCTACACAGATATTCCATCATTTATTATCAGGATTATCTCAACACTTCATAAATGGACCCCTTCCTACTGGCTTTGTTTTCCCTATTCCAATCCACTCTATCCTCCATGCTGTAGCTTGATTTTTCTAAAATAGTCAAGCTGGTGATATTGCATTCCTGCTAAAAACTCTGTGAAGGGTCTCCACCCTCAGAAGAAAGACCATGTCAGAGAGCCACTTGGTCACCCATGACAGCTGACCTTACCACACTTCTCCAGGCCTATCTGGTTTGTACTCAGTGCCTCAGCATCTCAAACCTTAGCATCTTTCAATTTCCAGATATTGTCCTCTCTCTCTCTCTCTCTCTCTCTCTCTCTCTCTCTCTCTCTCTC
>NW_004524713.1:521362-546427 GCF_000260255.1 Octodon degus | reverse complement strand
CCTCTCTCTCCCTCTCCCTCTCCCTCTCTCTTTCTTTAGACTTTTCCATATAATATTTTTGCTTGAGCCCTTTATCTCTTTTTTTGCCCTTTTTCTAAATAATGCTTCCAAATCTATTAAGCCTTTTTTCCTCCAAGAAGTCCTCCAGACTTCCTGTGCATATAAAGTGCCCTTTTCTTTGCTCTATTGGTCCCTGGATTGCCCATACAAATGTTAAATTTCATCATGCTGACCTAAAACTGTCTGTTGACACCATCAAGATTTCAAATATTTTCAGTACAGCTCAATATTCAAATCACTGCAATCTTAATTTTCTACAACAGACACAGCCATCCACTCACATTTTCATTACGCTGATAACATAAAGGGACTTGTACTTGCTGATTAAAGATCTAAGACATCTTGCCCACCATAAACATTCAGTCTATTCACAGCTGAGCAGCGGCCCTTCCTGTTTTATCCCAAGCAGGCTCAGCACCCCTCAACTTGCCCTCCAGTGCAGGCAGATGTTATCAAGGGAGTCTCTGGTGCAAGGCCCTTGGACCCTTACTGGTATTCACCACATGATTTCTTGTTTCAGGTGGGCCCTGGCTCTGGTTTCCATCATAATAGGAAAAAACTGCAATGGTCATTTGAAGGGAGCAATATGTTAGAACCCACGTCCAAAGTCCAAAGTCACTAGGTCTTTGTACACTGAGCTCCATTTGTTCTGATCTTGGCTCCTTCCATTATCCCTGCTCCTAGAGGGGCAGGGTTGCTGTGCCCAGAAGGCTTGGCAGTGTTTCCTCCTTTACCTTGTGAGCATGCAACCTGCAGGCTGGAACTCCAGCTTTTTACATTATTCCCACTGTTTCTCATGGGAGTTCCTATTAGCTTATTGAATGAAAGGGCTCACAATTCCCCATGCTATGTCTCGATTCTGGGTGCCTAAGTCCCACTGGCCCTGCTCTGCTACTGTAAGATTTTCCCAAGACCCTTTGCTCATAACTTCAAAATTTTTTGGCAAGATTTTTGTACAGGGAACACTTTTACCTTCAGAGGGCCAGAAGTAGTGGCGTTGAGATGCTCACATCTGTACTCTCTTGGCCTTTCTCTTCAGGAGCTCCTTGCAGCACCAAACACAGAAAGACAATTTTCTATTTCCTTTTCCAGTCTGGTGGGAACAAGCTCTGGGGCTGTCATCTACACCACCTATATAAAAAATAAATCAAAAAACAAT
Organism: Octodon degus; assembly: GCF_000260255.1. NCBI lineage: Eukaryota > Metazoa > Chordata > Mammalia > Rodentia > Octodontidae > Octodon > Octodon degus. The sequence goes on along the minus strand of NW_004524713.1, from coordinate 545,208 downwards.
AAAGAAAGATGGTTATATTTTGTCCTACAAAAATAACACAATGGCATGATTTGGCCAGGCAGGGCATTTGCAAGGAAAGGAATCTTGATTTTCAGCACAGACTGACTGGAGACAAGACAAAGTCCACTTTGAGATGCAAAGTCGGGTATGGGCCCCTTCTTTTCTGGGGAGCATCTGCTCCTCTATAAAAGAGATGGAAGCCAACAGTTTGGTGCAAGTGATCAGATAAACATTGGGGAAAGAATATGATTTCTTTTAATATTTTCAAAACTATGAATCTTACACAATATGTAGGAAACATTTGAATATATATGTGAAAGAAAGAAAAAAAGAATAAAAAGGGGGCTGGGGAGATGGCTCAGTGGAATAAGCGCTTCCCTGGCAAGCGCAAGGGCCCGAGTGCAATCCCCGGTTCCACAAAAAAGCCAGACCCGCCCCCTGGTGGTCTGAGCTGGCCACACACACACACAATAAAAAAAAAAAAAAAAAAAAAAAAAAGAATATATATGTGGCCTACCAGGCAGTGAGTAACTAGAGAAAAAAAAATCTCTTTTATTGTCATGTTGCCAGTGCCTAGCTCATAAGTGGAAAGATTGTTGAATGAATTAATGAAAAAGGGAAAAGTAGCATGGAAGGATGCAGAAGACTTGTGTGTTTGACCCAAGAATGTAAACTAGTGTGCCTCAGTAGGAAGTAGAAGCACGGAGTTTCCAACAGTTCCTGAAGGACAGAGCTTCAGGGTGGCCTCAGACAAGACAATGTCAGCATCAGCTCCATAACCCAGTGCCTCAGGCACAGTTATAGAATTTAATATTCTGTAACTCCCAGCCCAAAGTTCAGACAGGTACTTTGTACCAGCCACTCTCACCCTTCCTGTTCTGAAAAAGGGAAGCTGTTTCCCTGAGTCACATGGCCAGGCAGTGACAGAACCAAGAGAGCGCAGGTTCCCTGAAACCTTACTTCCTCAGGATGCTAAGATTCAGCCAAAGCCACTGCTCTTACCACTTGGTTGAAAGGCTAAGTTCAATTGGAGGTGAGAGATGGGGCAGGTGTCCTCTTTATTGTTCGGATATCGATGGGACTCTTTGAGAGAGAACCTAGGAAGAGCAGTAAGGCAGGAAGGAGTGAGAACCTCCCTGCAGACCTAACAACACCCAGGCAAAGGCTCCTTGGCTTCTCTGAGGTAGGAAAAGGCTGCGACAGTGCTGGCTGGCTCAGGGTGATTTACCTCCTTGAAATACCTCAATTTAAATGCTAATTTCCCCAGAGCTGAGGGGTGAGAGCTCTTGCTTGCTGGCTGCTGCTTATTCATGTATCCAAACCACTCAGACATATTCTTAAGAGAGGGAGGAGGGAAGGTCCTGGAAAGGTGGGGGAGGGTGGCAAAGGAGGTTGGCTTCCCTTGCTCATGATTCTCCTCAGCATGGCTGATCAGAGGGAAGCTGAACTGGGAGCATGTATCTCAGGGGAAATCCTCCACAGGCTGTGTACCTTTTAGGGGTGATATGTGGACAGTGTTGGGGAATAAAGAAGTCTCCTCCCCTCCATCCATGGCTCAGGGTGAACAGCCAGCCAAGTAATGTGCTGCACTCTGCAAGATCCTCGAAGAGATTAACAGTCTAATGTGAGATTTGAGAAAATAAACAAGAAATAAAGATAACTTCACATCAGTCCTCCTCCTGACCCCTAGAAGCTCACGTCAATGCTGTCATTTTATAGAGGAAACCACTAATGCTTGTAGAACAGATCCAACCTCCTCTAGCCAGAGCTTGGATCCATGGACATGCTCCACCACAGATTCTAACACCACTTCAGGAATCTAGGCACAGACAAGAGAGAGAGGTGATAGGAAGGACTTATTCCAACCAGAGAAGATTGGCTAGGGTCCCAGAAGAAGTGGCTTCGAGCAGGACCTCTTGCTTCCTGCTGACAGCTCCCCATCTGTCTCCCTCTTAGCCCCAATTCCCCCAATGTATGAATGCACAAGGCAGAGCTGCACACCAACCACACACATGCTAACAGATATATTTTCCCATCTGATCACCACTAGCTCACTGGTCCCTGGGGCCCAGTGTCCAGTCTTCACAAGAGTCATAGTGTCTGTATACACAGGAAGCTTGGGGAATAAGATATGGTTTTAAAGATTATTGTGGAAGATGTGGGATTTTATAGTCTGATGTTCAATATCCCTTAGATACTGAAGCACTGGGGGCCTTCTTCTAGGACATCAGATAGGGCTGTATCAAAAGAATAAGGTTAAGACACACATTGCCCTTGTCTCTGGGTCTCCTCTTTTTTTTTCTGATCAACACTTATTTATTTTTCTCCATAATTTTATTGATAAACAAATAGCAGTGAGACAGTTTCAAATCAAATTGGTAGGACAGTTTCAATAATTAACACATTGCATACATTCCTCCCAGTGGTAAATTGCTGTAGAAGATGCGGACATGATATCCTATCTACAAACACCATTAGAACAAATCACTCTATTCATTAAGAGAATGTAACTATATATCTATCCTAACCACTTTGAATACACAGATACAAAATGGACATTCATCTGTATCCCCTTTTCTTGTTAAGTTCTGTTATTTGAATATTGTAGGTGTGCAAACTCAGCAAAATAATCTAAAAGAGTTTAGTAGCCCATAATAGTATTGGGTCTTCCGCTTGACTGGCAATGTCAGAAATTGTTGACCTGAGTCCCCTACAGCTCAACATAACAGCATGGATTTACTTCTTCTATTTCGTTTTTATACTTTTCTGCTGGATGGTTAAGACCAAGGTAAAGCAGGACCTATGCAACAAGAGTTGTAGCTTTTGGGTCTGATAAGGTAAGTGAAATCCCCTCAGGATTTAGCCTGAGATCCTGTACCTCAGATTGTTTGTCAGTATCAGCCACGTGGATGAATCACGGCCATTGCTTAGTCAATGTGCTCTCTGTGAAAGCCTGAGAGAATGTTTTTTCTCCATCTGATTCTTCTTAGGCACACTCTACATCATTGATCACTTTCCTCTTTGGCCCCATAATCTCCTTGATCAGAAAATTTGGGACACTGCCGAGTTACATGATGTCACAGTACAAGTTCTCATATGTCCTGAGTCTTAATTGACCTTAGAAGGTTAGGGCCAAAATGTTGGCTTTCCTTGCAGCCCTCCTTTTTCTCTAATTTTGGTCTGCAAACTTAGATTGTTAACCATCCAGAAGACAAGCTTGTTGTTATTACCATACAACTTAGGCTGTTAAGTTTAACCTCACTATCTGTCTGCATATCAAACATCTTAGGCATAATATAGAACAGGTATTTTTCATCAAGTATTGATATGTTGAACTTTAAGTCCCTGCAGAATATGATAAAAAACATTTAAAAATTAGAATATATTTTAAAAATAGGCATAAAGAATTACATACTTCTTATGTTTACACATAAGTCCAAAAGTCTCACCATATACAACCTTGAAGCAGTACAGTCCCACAATATTCCTTTTCCTGTCTTTTGCTTTCATTCATCTGGGTCTCCTTTCTTCGTTCCTTGAGTGCCTACTGTTCCTTGCCTTTCTACCTTTCCTAGTTTGCTCAATTAGGTCCTGATGTAGCCACTGTGCTTTGGACAGGTAGACTTTGGACCTGCATGGAGCTGACACCCTACAGGAGAAATGGGCATTGCAGGTCTCTCATGAGTCGGTCTAAGGTCAGACACTCTGAAGCCCTTCTTGGCAGAAGAGAACAAGGTCCTAGGCACGTGGGTAATACCTGATGTGGGGAGATTTCTCAAAGGTGATGAAGTGCTGTGTAGTTAGTGCTGAGTAGTTGTCCAGATACAGGAGGAGGAGGAGAAGAGCATCCTAAAGGAGTGTAAATCCCAAGTAGCACCTGGATAGGGCAGCTCATCCTCATTAAAAGAATTTAAGGACAGTCAGTGCAGAAACAGAACAGTGGTCCAGAGTATGGGGCAGGAATAGCCAGGGTTACATTGTGAGGGGCCTTATGACCCCAATATGATGCTTAGATTCTCTCTTGGTTTTCACAAATGAGGGCATCTTCTCTGATGGTCCACCACTGTATCCCTTAGTATCCAGATTAGTCACTGAAACAGGACCAGTTCCATCAGTGTTTGTGGGATGAAAAAGTCCTGTCATTCCCAGAGTCCCCAGAACTCAGGATCTACTTTTTTGAAAATTTGATGAAACACTTCCACATAATGACCACTGAAGTTGAACTGTTTTCATAAATAGATAAATCTATTTTGAGAGCACTTTGCCTAAACAAACAGTGGCTGTGCTGCTAATCTGAAACATGACACTGCCTTATTTAACACATATGAAGTCATGTGCATTAGTCAAATCTACGCACATTCAAGCATGCTACAGAGCCGGCCACCACACAGAGTGCCGGCCTCATCTTCACATATCTGAAGAGTGACTGAACAGTGACTCGCACTGAACAGTGCCAAGTGCCACGCACAAGCTCGGGCTGGCGGAGTCAGAATGTGGTGTTGGACATTGTCCCTGCCTAACTGTACACTCAGTTTTAAAACATTCATTAATAACAAAAAAAAAAAAAAAAAACCAACCCCACATTCATTAACTTCTGGAGGATCTGTCTGCTTCTTCCTCTATGAAATGGGAATAATAATAAAAATAGTGGCTGCATAAAGATCTCATGAGGCTACGAGGACACACACACATACAGCGATGAGAAAAGCATGTGAGCAACAAGACCTAGTAAATGTTACTCATTCTTCTAAGATTAACTAATATCTTTTCACACACACACACACACACACACACACACACACTCACACACACACAGCATCAGATTTCAGTTTCTGAGACCACACGCGGGCTTTTAGCCTGCCCTTGCAGGTCCCTCTCTGGGCGCCTTTCCCAGGTGACCAGATTCTCAAGCTGTTGCCTGGGCTTCCATCCCAGGACCTGGGCCCAGAACTTTCCTGCGGCTCCTTCCCAGAGCCAGAGCCGATGGATGCGAAGGCCCTGGGCGCCCTCTGCTGGCGGAGCCTTGCAGGGCCGTGGCCGGCGCCCGGGCCGGCACGGAGGGAACCAGTTTTGGGAGGGGGACAGCGGCTGACTTGTCACTCTGTGCCCGCTCTGTCCCCCCTCCTGCAGGCCTTCAGCGCCAACTCGCTAACTCCCCTCATCTTCTGCCTCATGCGCTTCCCGAAGTCCCTTTCTGCGTTCTGGAAGCTCAGACAGAAAACCTCAGTCCAAGAGGAAAGGGCCTCTGCGCCAGGCGCTCTCTAGGTGGCCCCTACGCCTCTTCCCGCTGTCCGGTTGGGGTCATATTTTCCTACAGAGCCAAGATTGGACCAGGCCAGAGAGCAGACGGCTTGGAGACCAGGGGTGTGACAGGAGAGAAAACGCCACCCCTCCTCCTCTGCGGTTATAAAAGCATTTCTAGAGGAGACTGAAAACGCAGCGCCTGAGGGACAAAGCTGGAAGGGCCAAACTGACCCTCTGGTCTTACGTACCAAATGCTCTTCTAGTACACACCCCGAGAAATCGCGCTGCAGGCCTCTGCCCGCTGCCCAAGTGGGGGATGCCCGTCCCCTGGTGCTGGCACGAGGATTGCTGAGGTCACAGGGAGCCCAGAGCGTCGCTGGATGAACCCCTTCCCCTAGCCGTAGCCTTTGGGGCCCAGGACACCCACAGGCACATCCGCCCTTCCATCTCTGATGGCTGCTGTCTGCCCTGCACCTGGCTTTTAGTACCTGCACCTAAGCAGCGACAGGAGACCAAACTGTAGGACCAAACTGCTTTCCTCTTCCCAGCTGTGTGTCGAGTAGGTACTGAGCTGCTCTGTGCCTCAGCTTCTCAGTCTGGAAACTGGGATCACATGGCATCTACTTCACAGGGTCAGACTGTGAGCAAATGTGAGGTAATTGCAGCTACTGCACATGCTGAGCATTCAGTAAAGTCACCGTTACTCCCTTGCAGCAGGCTGAGTGGCTTTCAGGATCCCTGTGTTACAGAGATTGAGGCTTGGATGATTCAATCCAGGTACTCAGTTTTGTAGGCCAAACTGGAGCCCAGTGTTTAGAGCCACCATCACCTGCTTGTAGTGTTCTATGCAGAAAACAAGGGTCTGGGTCCTTGGAAGCAGGGGCTACTGAGCAAAATCACTCAACCCACACATAATGCCTGACAGCAGATGCACTCGCTGCTCTTTGTGGCCCGTGTGTGTCTCCCCCATCATCTGGGGAAGATGAGAGGACTGCAGTGGCAAGTGCAGTCTATGCCCGGATCTCAGCACCCAGCCCACGCTTCTCTCAGCCCAGATTGGGCACATCCAGGTGACTGGCTAGAGCCTGGAACACTCTCCATCCCACAGTCCCCTTGGTGGAACATTTGTGGGATCAGAGGCCACATCACAGTGGAGGATGAGGAGACTCAGGTCCTTACACCCTGGCGGGGGTTACATGCTGTGGGGCAGCTCTGTGTCTGCCTGGAAGTCTGCCTTTCTGTTTGCATAGCTGTTCTGTGCTCCTTGATTTAGAGACAAAGCCAAGAACAACCACCAAAGTGGATTTCATGAACCCGTGCAGCCAGAGACATTAAGTGTGAGCCAAAACATAGTCATGGCGCGTGCACACACGCACACACACACACACACTCACACTAGTATGCTTGCATTCTCATGCAGATGTAGAGCTTCACCCTCCTGTACACACATTTCCCAGGCTGACAGTCCCAGGCTCAGGCAGACGTGGGCTCGAATCCGATTCTTATGAACTCCGAATCTCGTTGTTACTCATCCATAATTTAAAGTAATACTGTCTATCTTTCAGGGTTGCTGTGAAGATTAAATTCAAAATGTAGATAAAGTTTGTAGTGAAAGCCCGGAAAGTTAGAGAGATGTAGTAAATACCGCAACACAGAAGTGGAGATGCCAGGGATGCCAGGGGTGACGGAGACAGTGAGAACATTGCTGCTTTGGAAGCAGACACGGAGCACATGTTCATGAAATGAATGAATAGGCAACAAGCTCCCCTGATGCCTGTGCTCTGAGGGGTGTGGCGTGCAGACAGAAAGGTGACCGGCTCATCTGACACCGTCACAGCTTCCTCTAAACCACCTGGGGTCCCGGCTTCAAAGACCTTGCTTTGGCTCCACACACTTTTGCTTTTGTCTTTCTAATTTTCATGTCAAGTTTGCCTGCTCCAGGTGGCAAAATGAAATGATAAACATCTTCCTCCTTTTGTACTTTTCCTCCCCTCCTCCTCCCTCTCCAGACTGTAATTAGTGTCTATAACGCTGAGGATCTCTGCAGATGGAGTGACCTCAAAAGTCAGATTTAATACAGAAATGCCCTTGATATCACCCAGACCAACTGGCTGCGGTGGGGCCTGTTTGCCCATGCCCCAGCCGGCTTTCCACCTCCGCGGGCAGATCTCAGCTTTAGGCAGATGTTGCTTAAAGGAATGAAACCCGCCTCCTTGCCCCTCTTACAGTGTCTGTTGTTCAGGTTTCTGTCCTCTGGGGTCCTTCCGGGGTATGTCTTCTGTTCCTGGGGCTACCCTTCAGGGAAGAGCTAGAGGGAGGTCCCTGTGAGCTTAGGGCAGGGGATCACCACCTAGGAGTTGGGGGTTGTCATTAAGCAAACCATTGCCCTTTCTCAGGCCTCAGTTTTCCCACCTGTAAAAGGAACTTAAGCTAACACGTCTCTCAGGATACCTACACTTTAACACACTTTAAAGATTTCCCCAAACCTTCTTTTCTCTAGCATGATTTTGCCCCCTTTTCCCTTCCAATATTATGCTGTGCTCAGCTCCCTCATATCTTGGTATATTATTGTCATTGCTTATGTAAGAGGACAGTCAGCAGCCAAATAGAGTTTATAGAGCTTCGGAGGGCGTCTTAAACAATTGGCAGCTTTATCCTATTAAGTGTTTACAGTGGCCCTGAGATCTCAGTCTCACTTTATGGACTAGGAAACTGAGGTTCTAAGAGAACCAACAGGTTGCTTGAGACCTCAGCCAGTGAATGTTTGGGCCAGGATTTGAAGCCCCAGCCTGCCTGATGCCTGACTCCTGAGCAACCTGTCATGAGCGCGTCATTCTCAGAGCTGGGATGCAGGGAAGCCGAGGATCAATGCAAACCACCCAGCCATGAGCCTGCTCCAACTAGGAGCCCCCCGCCTCCCTGCCTGCAGCCTCCACTTCCTCAATTTGGCAGCCTCTCTGCTCCTCTCCACAGGGAGAACAACTTCATCAAGGACTTTCCTCAGCTGGCTGACGGGCTGTTGGTGATTCCACTGCCAGTAGAGGAGCAGTGCCGGGGCGTCCTCTCCGAGCCCCTGCCCGACCTCCAGCTGCTCACTGGTAAGACACGTGCCCTGGAACCCCCTTGGGTCCCTTACCACAAGCTTGGGCTTCAGGGGCAACAGATCTAAGATGAGACCTGCCAGGCCTCCTGCAGGGGTGGCGGGAGGGACCCTCTAGTTCTTGGGCTCCTTCTATGAGCTGAATCAGTTGAGGGGCTTTACAAAGACCCCAGGTTCTAGCTGGAACCATTTTCGAAGAGAGCCTTCTCTGAGAACGGGAACAACTCTCAACCTTTCTCAGTGAGGGTTTTGCCTCTCTGTCCAAGAATCAAAATATTTTTCACTACCTTGACAATATTTGTGATTTTTTTTTTCTTTTTGTGCTTTCAGTATTTTGTTTTCTTAGTTCGTCTAAAGATCATTGTAAAGTCATGTCAGAAGACTGTCTAACAAAAAGCCTCTCACACTTGAAAGCACTTGTGTCACACAGCTTTTTCTTGTACAGGGCGCTGAGCCATTCCTCTGATGGGAATTGGGTTTTCGATTTTATACATGAGGAGTCTAGACTCACAGAGGTGAAAACTAGCCCAGGGTCACACAGTCTGTCTGGCAGGAGTAGAACCTGGTACAGTAGCCCCAAGTCTTTTGTCTTTTTGCTCAACTCTGGCTCCCACTCACCGGACCATGAACCTGTCTTTTGCAGGCTCTCTTCAGGCTTCCTATTTTTGGCCCCACCTCAGCGTGCTTTTCTGTTCTTCATTGTTTCCTTCTACTTCCTTGCCCACCTGTTTTTTGTTTATTTATTTATTTATTTATTTATTTATTTATTTATTTATTGTGGAACCAGGGATTGAACTCAGGTCCTTGCACTTGCCAGGAAAGCCTTATTCTACTGAGCCGTCTCCCCAGCCCTGGCTACCTGTTTTGAGGGTGTTTTCCCAAGATGTGTAGGCCTGGACTCTTCCTTTGTGATGCAGTAGTTGTACAGCATTCACTCCCAGGGAAAACGGTCACCTCTATGGATGATCAAGCTCTATCACTTAAAGGGAACTTGTCCTCCAGGGAGGACTTGCTAGGTGACAGAATTAGGTTTCAACCTCTCCCATCACTTTTGAGCTCTAAAAGGCCCCCAAGCAACCTGTCTAATTTCTTTGAACCCTTCCTATCAAATGGCACAGCCAGAGAAGAGAACCACATGGGTCAGGGGCCTCCTGAACTCCAAGTTCTTTTATGGATCAACATGTGTAATCCTGCAAGGGCATTATTGTTCTTGCTTAAAGGAGTTGTGTATCTGTTCTAAGACCCCATGACTGTCTGCAGATGCTTCAGTGAAAATTAAGCCTAGTTGGTCTTGACTCCAAAGTTGATACTTTATTCATTCTCTTACATCATCTCTTTAAACTTTCAGGGAGAGACTCAGATGTAGATCATATAAAATCCCAGATGTACTCTTAAAAATGCTTTGTAAGATGTGCCTAAAAGCTTTAATGCCTTCCTTAGTTTGGGTTGTTTTTTTTTTTTTTTTTTTTTTTGGTTGGTTTTTTTTGGTATGACTATAGAAGTTATAAATTAATCTGATATGTGAGGGTCATCTAGTTGAATTGTCCTTACTGCTAAGGAATTCAGTCCACAGCATTTCTGCTGAGATGTTCCTCCTTGAATACCCTGAGTGGTGAGGAGTTCACCATCTCTGAACAAATATTTCTGTGGTCCCTGGGGTGGTGCTGTGTTCTCCCAGAAAGGTGCCTGGACCCATCATTGGCCTTTGCATGCTACTGAGTATTTTCCTTCTTTGAGCCTTAGTTTCTCACCTTAAAAGCGGAGAATAACAATTATGGTGAGGGGTGAAGATCATGCACATAGAATGCTTGGTTCACTGTGCTTCTGTTATAGTGGTACACATCGCTAGGACTTATTAAATTAGTATGCGCTTGAAGTACACAAAGTTTATATCCAATTAGGGAGTGGGTGTGTGCACTTACCACAGCTTGAGTCTTTTCATTCCCCTTCCCCTCCTCTCCCACTTCCCTCCCTGGCTCTGGATCCCCTTTCCTTGTTTTCATTAGCCTTGTTACTATGCTTCAGTTCACACGTGGGGCATATGATGATTACATTTACTGTGGGTATTTGGTGCACATAAGTGATGTATCGTGAATATTTTTATACCCCCTTCCCTGACCCTTGGTTTCTTGGAGTCCTTTCCACTTTCAAAACATCTATCTCTCTGATGCTCTTAATCAATATTTTATTTTGCCATTTATTTGTATTTTGCATTATTCAAATGAATGCACATGGTATTTAAACTTGTGTCTGATTGATTTCCTTTAACATTATGTTTTCCAGGGGTGTCTATTTTCCTACAAATGTCTCAAATTTGTCCTTCTTTATAGCTGAGTCGTATACCATTGGGTATAACTTCTGTATTTTCTTTATCCATTTGCCTGGGATAAATACATTGTAGCTTCCTTCTAGGATTTAGGTGTTATAAATTGTGATGTTATAAACATCGATATGCATCTATCACTGTAATATGTCATTGCTTCTTTATGGAAGAGGCCTAGAAGAGAATAGTAGTATTGGTAAAATAAAATTTTGACTTTTAGTTTTTGGAGAAATCTCCATATAGTTTTGCCAAATGGTTGCACTAATTTACATTTTCACCAGCAATGTAGAAAGCTTCCTTTTTTTATTACAGCCCTGCCATCTTATTATTTGATTTCTTGATTATTCCCATTCCTTCCAGTATAAGTTGAAATCTGAATGTTATTGTAACTTGCATTTCTTCAGGGATCAGAGTTTTTAAACATTTTTTTTCACAGGACTCACTATGTAGTTTAGTCTAGCACTGAACTGACTCTGTAGCCCAGGTTGGCCTCAAACTCATGATCTTCCTGCTTCAGCCTCCCAAATATTGGGATTAAAAGTCTGTGTTATCATGCTTGGCCAGATCATTTGTTTTTACTTAGAAATCTTTCTAAGTTTCATAATAAAGGAATTCTTTCCAGTTCACGAGGTTTTTTAAAATTTAATTTCAAAGAAAAATTACTGCCTAATCCCTGAATTTCGTTCTACTCCTGACCCTGGTAGGGATCTGGGATAGAGCAGGGTGTGGTAGTGGCCAGGCGAAAAGGAGAACCTGGGGATGGGCTCTGATCAGGAGTGGAATGAGCAGGTGTGGGTCAGTTGTCAGGTGATTTCTGAGAGCCTTCTGCATGCTGGCCTGCTTTCCACCATGCAGAAGACATGTCAGCAATGTAGACCGCAGCTTCAAGCGCAGGAAGATGGGCTTTCTGTTCAAAAAGCTTATGCTCCACACTTGAATCCAGGAAAGCCAGGGTGTGGACAAGTGAGGAACGCAGCCCTGGCTAATGATCAGGGAGCCAGGGATAGACTCAGGGGTAGAGGAAGGGGTTTGCAAATTCATTCACTAGCAGAGCGCATTCTTTCCCCTTTTGGACATCATGTCAGGGGTGAGAGCTTCTGCAGTAAGATGCTCAGCTTCCTCTCTTGGAGAAGGCCTTGGCAGTGGCCAGCTGTGCACGTGAAAAGCAGTGGCAGAGGCTGCAGAAGCTGCCTGCACTCCGAGGTCTGAATCTCCTCGTGCCAACTTTTTTTTTTTTTCTCTCCCCCTTTCTGCTGTGAGTGAGAACCATGGATCTCTCTTTCCTGACTCGACCCACTCTTTTACTTCCCATTTTCTGCAAAGGACAGGAGAAGCAGATCAGATAAACAGAGAAGATGCATTCATAACCAAACCACCTCGCTCTAGTGGACATATCTTTGGGGATCATAAATATTTTACTTTAAAATGAAAGCTTTTAAAATTATATCATTACTGAAAAGGCTAAGGAGTAAAAAGAATGTTGACAGTAATGGACAACTTTAATACTGCAGTGATGTCCAGGAAGAAATAATTTTTTGCAATGATAGTCTCATTTTAATCTTGATATCAGATATCTGCTTAAGTGTCTTCTCACCCCAGGGGACCAGAGAAAAGCATAGGAAATGTGCCTGTTACTTGCAGAAGCAAAAGAAAGCACGGACCCATAACGACAATAATAACTTCTGACCTGCCTAGCATTTCTCATTTAATGCACTTTTTCCTAATTATAGAGAAGTGAGGTTACAAAGCTCAAGGTAGAAAATTTAGAACATGTAGATGAATATAAATCAGACAGCAAGAGTTTTTCTTGCACCCATTACCCCATTGTAACTATTGCTAACATTCTGTTGTGCATTTTCCTTTGTTTATTTTCTCTTTATACAATACCTGTATTTCCCAAACTACATCCTTTGGAACATGAGGGCTATAGGTCCTTGGTATAGAAAGGGATCTGTGATCAAAGAGGTTTGCACAACAGCTTCTTAGCACCTTTAAATGCTTATCAATCTATTCAAGGTGCTGAGAAATGACTTTAATTTGGTTAGCCAGTGTTTTTCATTCTTACTTGAGATGGTAAACTTTTACATGTATAGGTACACATGTATTTTACGTGATACTTAACAACACCCATATTTTCATGTCAAGAGCCAGTCCTCCTCACTGGGGTCAGCAATCATTAAGGGGCAGATAATAAACGTGCCTGACTTTTCAAGGGGTCTCTCTTCCAATTGCTCAATTTTGCTTTGTAGTGTGAAAGCAGCCACAGCCAAAATTTCACAAATGTTTTATAGCTTGCTGGCTCCTGATCTGTGTGTACTGAATTTCTAGATTGCCAAGGTTTCCACTTCTATTCCTGTAAGCAAATTTCACAATATGGCTAAGAAACAAGGTGAACAGTGGAGCTGTAGCATCAGATGGAAAAAATTAGGCACTGAGATGCTTAGTGTCCCATGGCAGGGAGGTTATGCGGGATGCAAAGCTGGCCTGAGACTCCTCCTTCTTGTAGCTAGTGGGGTGGGGCTGAGGGGACAGGCCAGGAGGCAGGTCTGGATAAGATTGCTGATCCTAGTGAAAGTACACATGCAAAACCCAAGCCTCTGATCACTTTAAAAGGCAGTCACTAGCCAGAGCTGAGAGCTGAAGGGTAGGCACTGTGGCATCACCCATCTAACTTTGGTGTTGACATGGCCATCGTATCTCTCCCCTCAGGAGATACCCGCTATGACGAGGCCATGGGTTACCCCATGGTGCAGCGGTGGCGAGTCCGGAGCAACCTCTACCGCGTGAAGCTTAGCACCATCACCCTCTCAGCAGGTGAGGACCCCGCGCAGGGGGCCAAGGAACTTGGGATGAATCAGAGACCTAAGTTGTAGTGAGGCTGGGCTGGCACTGGGCTGGAGGAGGGGCAAAGGGAGCTGCCAAAGGGGCGAGTGGACTAGCTGGCAGGAGCATCCATGTGCTGCAGTAGCGCCAATGGACTAATGGGGCGTGGTGGCACAGAAGAAAGGAGCTGCGCATTAGGGGAAGCCAGACAGACTTGCTGGAGAAAGGGATAGCTACACAGGCTAGAGAAGGATGGATGGAACAGAGAGGATAAGTAAGAATCTAAGTTTCATTCATGCTGTAGGTGTTTTAGTCTTGTGGATTGTACATTTCCTCCAGCACCAGTCCCTCTCTTTTTTTTTTTTTTCTGGCTAATCTCTTTCCGCAGCCATCTCTGGACGGCAACAGCATATCGTCGCACTCCTCCCTACTTCATACACATGCATTACCCACATATTATCTGCATGGACACTGAGCGCCAGCAGAGGGATAATTTGTAGTTTTCAAAGTGGGACATGCTTTTCCATGACAGTGATTATGCTCTTGCTGCGCCTTCTGCCTGCGTCTCCTTGCCTGGAAAATACATACTAGCCCACTAGCTCCTACCTCCTGCATTCCCTGTTCTGCTCAAGACAACTCAAGTAATTCCTCGTGCTTGAATATCCGTATCAGAACACTAATAAGATCTTGATTCACATCTGAATCAAGTTAATCAGTATCATCTCTGCCACTGACCTGAGAGCATTGGACAGTACGTAGGTGTTGCTTATTCAAATATCGTCAGAATATAACAGAGAATCAGCACAGTAATTAGTGTTCATGTTTGGTGGAAAAATAAGAAAATGAAAACCAAAGTATAAGGCATGAATAAAGGACTCTGGGAAGATGACATCTGGCCCAAGATTTTCTACCCTGTCTCTGACTCTCCACACCATCATTGCCTTACTGTAGGCATATTCCTTAATTCTCCATGTATTCCTTCTTTTGGGGGAGGGTAAAGTATTTTAAATAGAACAGAGCATTTAAAATTATTTTTATGCTCAAGTTTTGAAGGTTTTAGGCAAAATGAAAGTTATACTTTTTTAAAATCAAGAAATACTGAAATAAGCTTATAAAATAAATCAAGACTGCCAAACCCTCCCCAGAACAACAAAACAAGAACAAACCTTCCTGTCTCTTCTTCCTAGCTCCAATTTCCCCAGGCAATAGTTTCAACAACTCAAAAAGTATTCTTATGATTTTTTTAAACCCCCTTTTCACTATCACAGTGTTCACCAGCAAAATAGAGCTCTTTTGGCCTGGGATTAGAGGACTTTACCCTCTGGAAGTACACACAGTAATTATTACTGACATCTGTCAAGCACCTCATAATGTTTCATATCTTATGACTTACAACAGCCCTAGCAGGAAGGGCAAAGCAGGGAGAAGAGAGGTGTTTGCTTGCATTTTTTGGCTGCCAGGCTAAAGAGCCCAGGTACTATTATTTATCACCTAACAGAAACATGTCATTATTAGTACTGCTGGATTAACTACGCAGTTGCACAAGTTAACGCGTTGACGGGGAGAGGTCATCCTAATCAAGCACCCATTCTCTGAGCCCTACTTGTGTTTCTGCACCACACCTCACCCTGCTCTTGAGTAGAACTGTGATGTTTCTGTAGAACTACAAAGCTGCATCTGCTTTAATTAGTCAGCAGGGATGCTCCTGCGTACCCCCCGGTAAATCAAATGCTGGCAAATTGGCGTTCTTTTTTCGTGCTGGAGAGCTGCTTCCTTTTCAATGCGGTGCTGAATGGGCTGTCCGTAGAATAATCGGGGTGGATGTGTTTGCTATCCTCCAGGGCAAGAGGGCACAGAGGAAGATGGTTCTGTGACCATGTGGGAAGAGAGATAATCAGGAAGCAACAGTAAGAAAAGAAGGGGAAAAAAATGTTACCGGAAGCTAAAGAAGGACCAGATCTATGGAAAGCATGTGGGCTGATCCCGGGCCAGTGGATGCCAGCTGTTGGAAGTTTGAACCCTAGTTTATTTGGTACATGCATTTTGGAATGAAAACAAGAGTGAGTTTGAATCCATCTCCTCTCTCTGGTTTATAGCTATAAATGTACCTTAATCCGGGTCACTCAGCTTAGGCCTTCCCCTTTATTATGGTGTCCACCAGAAAGAGCATCCTTTACTGCACAAGCGAGGGACTGATGCACCTATCTGCAGTAGGGCAGCCAGGACGCTTGCTCTGTGCTGAGAAGTGAGGTACTAACCCAAGCTGGAAAGGCGGTCTTACCCAGTGAGCCTTGAAGTCTCACCCATGTTCTTTCCTATCTAGGTTTCACCAACGTCCTCAAGATCCTGACCAAAGAGAGCAGTCGGGATGAGCTGCTGTCCTTCATCCAGCGTTACGGCTCCCACTACGTTGCGGAGGCCCTCTACGGCTCGGAGCTCACCTGCATCATTCACTTCCCTAGCAAGAAAGTCCAGCAGCAGCTATGGCTCCAGTATCAGAAAGGTAAGCATGCAGTGCCAGTGAGAGACGGTGGCTGGGTGCAGGGAAGCGCAAAGGAGCCTGGGAGTCAACTGGTCTCCCTGGGGTGGAAATCCTGGCTCTACAAGGATAAGCTCTGCAACCCTAGGCAAGTCCCTGTCCCTGGCCGGGCTTTCCTTACCCCATGGGCAGAGTGAGAGGATGTGATCTCTTAGGACTATTTCAGTCCAAGCATTGTCTGAGGCCCTCTCATCCAAGAGCATACTCTCAAGTTTTTTCCATGAAAGGTTATCACCCTCATGGAGGGCCACCATATCTTATCTCTAAATGATTTTCAACTAATAACAACTGGAATTCCCCAGGCCAAGTGCAGGAGACAGGTCTGCTCTTCACCTTGGAGAGACTATTCTTTCTCCCACCTCAGTTTTCCTTTCTTGTGAAATGGTCACTTGAATAACTGCTCCTATTTATTTCCCACATTAGAAGTGGAAGTGGGTTAGGGAGCAGCACTTTGAGACAGTTAGAAATACTGCCCGTAGGCATGTGTGCATTTTTATAGGTCATTGTTTTTCTCATTTGAAAAATTGAGTCTTAGACTCAAATACTCATAGCTAATAAGTAGCAAGCCCAGGGCTGGAGTCCATGGCTGGTTGGTTTCAGAAGTCTATGTTCTTTCCCTCTTTCAGCCACACTGAAGTGCTTCTTGCTTTAATTAATACTAGTGGGCCAGGCATGTAGCTTATGGGCACAGAGCCGGCTTGGCAAGCCCAAAGCTCTGAGATTGATTCTCATTAAAAAAAAAAAAAATCCTAATAATATAAATTAATTGTAAAAGCAAGACTCTCAGTAGAAAGAATCAGGAGCAGTGTTATAAACCTGCTTGTATCTCTTCATATGACTCAGCCCCCCCCCCATTTCTAGTAACTAAACCAATCACATCAGTCATAAAGCCACGAACATGGAAGCCAGAAGGGACCTGCGTGGCCTTGCTGCGCTCACCTCTTCAGTTTTGCTGTTGGGAGAACAAAGACCAGGAGAGAGGGAAACCTTAAGTGCACATACCTCTGATTGTCAGAACACAGACAGAGGGAGGGTGGTGACCCCCTACCCTGGTGCTCCTCAGCAGCTGCGCATTCCTGCTGGATGAGACCCTTGTCCACATTGTTTGGCAACTTCATAGCTCTTTTTTTTTTTTTTTTTTTTTTTTTTTGTCTCTGGGGACTTTGCATCCCTAGACACACTTGGATCCCTGCCTGACTCCCAGGGCGCGGGTGGTTTATAGGCACAGGGGACATAATTGAGTTGTCTGGGAATAGCTTGATTTTATGGCTGTGACAATGACAGTCTTTAAGGAAGTGCATTAAATCAATAGAAGTCTCATTGCACTACCCTATAAATAATGTGACACATCATTAAGCAGGGCAATAAGCTTCAGGACTTTGAAGTAATACAATTAGGTTATGTTTATAAAAACCTCTGTTCGCTGTGGCCACTGATCTAATTTGTTTCATGCCATATTTAGGGCCTGGGACAGTACGCTGATGCTAAATTCCACCCCATCTCTATTGTTTGGTAATTTCCAGGGCTTCAACTTTCTGATTGTAGAAAAAGATATGTAGAATCAGTTGCACATAAGAAGGGTAGAAAGCATGCTGACAAGGCAGTCAGAGATCCTCCTTCAAGGTGTGGATTTGCTGCCAAGTTCCCAGGTAAATTTGGCACAGTAGCTTCCCTTTCTGGGCTTCCAGTCTGCACAAGTACTTATTTTCCCCCATCATGATCCAGACTTGCTCCCAAGCAGAGTAAAAATATAGAATCAAGCTGGCTGAACCACTCACTGCGGGTTTCCTCCTCCCCTTCTTTACCTTCCATGGCCACCTAAGTTGTACATCAAATACATTTTGCATTTTTTTTATATATTTGGAAATGATGCTAGGGAGCAAGGAATTGAAAATCCGATAGTTGCTTCTGTGGACCTGGAGAGGCTCTTCAGACTCAGAGCGATTCAGTGACCATCTCCAAGCCACCAGCTCTGTGTCCCTGACAGCTGCTAATCACTGGGACACAGGCCAGGATGAGTGGGACTGGAGGCTGGTAATTTGGAAGGCAGAACATGTAGAAAGAGTGATATAACACAATGCTGGAGTGGAACAGATGGGAATTCGCATCCCGGAGCCTCTCCTTACACACCTGCCGGGTAACCTTGGGCAAAATGAGTTCGGAGTTTCACTTTCCTCTTGTGTTAAGTGAGGAATATTAATTCCCTTGCACAGCTTTTGAGAGAATGAAAGGAAATAACGCAAGTAAAATCCTAGGTACAAGAAACAATAGCTGGAAATAAAACAAAAATAGTGGGTAACAGCTATGACTTTTTTTTTTTTTTTTTTTGGTAGAACCAGGGATTGAACTCAGGCCCTTGTGCTTGCTAGGGAAGCATTTATTCTACTGAGCCACCTCCCTGGCCCCCAGCTATGACTTCTATCCTTGGCCCCAGTCCTTGCTAATATGTGGCCTCAACCCTCATTTCACCCTGTGAACTACACATGTCACGAGCAGGGGATAGTTTCTGAAGATGATTTTAAAGCCTACCAAAGGGGTCCTTGGTGGGGTTCTAGGATTCTTTGAAATGTGTGATCTTTGAAACCCGAGCTTTAAATAGTGGCTTCTACTCCACTAGATGACCCATAATTGGAAGGGGAGGGGAGGGGAAAGGAGACTATACCAGACACAGAAAACACGCATGCGCATTTGTGCAATCCTCAGTCCAAATGAGCAAAGGGGCAAGAATATTCACATCTCCCTTTATAGATGCATGAGGCAAAGCTTAAAGAAGAAAAGTGGCTTTATGTCACACAGTTTATGTCATCAGTGGAGGAGTTAGGATTTGAATCCCAACCTGAACCAGGTGCTTTATTTCCCTAGATTCAGCATCTTTAGGCTTCAAGAACAAATATTACAGCCTTTCCAGGTTCACTAATGATGGTATCTAGCCACTACTTGGATGTGGGGTAGCCATTGGAGCTTATTGGAAAGCCAAGCAAGACAGGTGAATGTGTCTGATGAAAATGTTTCCCATGAGAAGTTCTGATCTCATTCCCTGAAGTGCTTCTAAGGGTACATACCATGGAAAAAGGAGGCACATTGATCATTCATTAGTTCTTTGGTTCACTGAATGTTTGCCAAGTGCTTTCCTCCCTGTCCACCCTGTCCCATGTGCTAGGGTGGCTCAGTAGAAGAGGTATGGGTTCTGTCCCTACTGTCCACGACTAGCCTGATTTAGCCTCTTAACTTTCATCATTCCTTTGTAGACATTTTTAAACCTGTTTGTAGGCCTGTAGCAACAGGAAAGGAACTGGAACATGGTGGGACACTCAGCCACTACGATATTATGGCCTATAGCTTTCAGGTGCTGATTATGACCATTTGGGCAGTGGCTTAGACCATTGTATGGAGGTCATTTGTGCCACGGAGAACAAGTTCCAGTCAGTTAGCAGTGTCCATTCTAAATAGGGTAAGGGAGTATGGTAGACTATATCCTGTGAATTTTCCTCTCTGTAACAGGGAAAAATTCAATTCCACAATAAGAGGGGCCTAGCTTTCCAGAGCAGATATGGGACGTGGCAGGAATGGCAGTTAAGATCCATGCAGGCAGGTGGAGTTTTTGATCAGAAGTGGTGATCTGGGCTTTCCAGCAGTCTGGAGGGCACTGGAAATCTCAAGGTGAAATATGACCTAACTGAGTATAAACAGGGGCTCAGGAGGCAGGAGAGTGACTGAAGTCATCCCTGAAGATTCAGGCCCCAGGCTGGATTAGCATGGAAAGTATTTGGCATGTCAGTTTCCTGTAATCATACCTCCACCCCCATGCTGTTCCTGAGGCACCGTGTAAAGGTCCTGGGTGTCTTGCTCTAGAGTACTGCTTGTACTGTATGTTGCTGTGTTGTTGATGAATCTGTGTTTTGTAGTTACCTTTCTCCCACCTGGGACTCAATTTCACCCTTTGCCTTGATATTCACATTCTCTGTCTAAGAATGACATTGATACTCAGCCTTATATCATGGTTGTATCTTTCCTCTTGCTATCTCTAATAAAGACTTCCTCATTTGGGGATGAAGCATAGATCTTATATTCAGATGGACATGGGTTAAAATCCCAGCTCTACTTCTTGCCAGCAATATGATTTTGGACAAATCGATTTTTTCTCTGAGGTCAATTTCTCTATGCACAAGATGTGAGGTTACAGTATAAATTGAACAAGAAAGTAGATCAGTGAGTGGACCCATTTAGTACTGAGCTGGGCACCTAATTATTCTGTTCATTGAAACCATTCCATCTACTCCTGGCTACATGATGCAGATGTGTTGTATGTGGTGTGTGTGTGTGTGTGAGAGAGAGAGAGAGAGCGAGAGAGAGAGAGAAAGAGAGAGAGAGAGAGAGAGAGAGAGAGAGAGAGAGAGAACATGGACATTCATGTGTGTGTTCACACGGACACACATGTATGTATAAATAAGTAGCTAACTACTTTTACTTTACTCATATCTTGTCAACTGACTCAGGATCAGGTTATGGACAGGGTTGGCCTGGGGTGTAGTGTTCATTATGGAGGCAATGATGGAAGGGAACTTAGGAGTTGGACTAGCAAAAGATTAAAAGAGATTTGTGACTTTTGTCCTCTTGTCACTTTCTACTTGGGAAGGATAGTGATAGGCATACAAATGATCAGCTTGTCATCATTTATAAGTTTTAGTTGGCTGTTATTTCATGGAAAAAGTGCTTCTGGAATGTGACAGGTATGTGCATGTTAAGAAACCCTTCATTCAGAGAGAGAGACAGAGACAGAGACAGAGACACAAACACAGAGGAGGAGGACAAAGAGAAGGAGGATGAGGAGGAGGAGGATGAGGAGGAGGAGGAGGAAGAGGAGGAGCAGGAGGAGGAGGATGATGATGATGAGGAGGAGGAGGAGGAGGAGGAGGAGTACAAAAGAGAAACAGACATGAAAGCAAGTCAAAATCCAAAAAGAGAAATGGAGCAATAAGGAGAGTCTAGAAGCAAATGAATATATGCACTTAACATACCTTTTCCAAGTCTACAGCCTGCCAGCATCCATGAGCCCTGCGAAAGGACATTCTCCATGCAATGTTTGCTGTTGCTCTTGATTTTTGATTAGGAGGATCCATGGTGCAGAGGTGTCCCTATAGACAAGTACCTGTGGCCACTTCCTAAGGACCTTTTATCTGTATTATAATTTTCCAGGGCTGCCCAAGGTGAAGCTTTTTGTGTTTCTATTTGAATTACAATACATTTTTGAATGTCAGCTGGAACATTCCTAAACTACCCTTTGAAGGAGGCTTTTCAGAAGTTTGAAAGGCAAATGAGTGGTGCAGGATGAGGGGAGAAGAAAGGCAAGATGCAGTTAAATGTCACCTCCTGTTGTGTGGACAGTGTGGCTAAGAGGGTGCTGGTGCTCCTGAGCTCTCTGCTTTCTGAGGGAACTCACTTCAAAGATAGCATCAAGGCATGAAAGAACTGGTTCTCTGGATCTGAGACCTGTGGGGTACTAGTTTACTTCCCCAGGGATTTAATAGCCTGGGGAGTGTTTCCTGTTCCCAAGGTGCCTGCCCTTTCAGCAGCATTTCACAGAGTTGGCAGCTTCCAGCTTGAGGCGTTTTCTGTGTCTCAGATCTGTGGTACCAGATCTTTCTGCCTTTCTTTTTTTTAAAAAAATTTATTTATTTATTTTTATATTTTATTAATTTTATTGAGAAACAAATAGCAATGAGACAGTTTCAAAACCGATTAGTAGGACAGTTTCAATAATTAATACATTGCATATTGTTGTCTTCATAGTGGTTATTCATAGTACAAGATGCAGACATGGTAACCTGTCCAAACACTATTAGTACAAATCTTTCTTCTCATTGAATTAACCATCTAGCAGAAAAGTATAAAAACGAGGTATAAAAAGTAAAGCCGTATTAATATGCTGAGCTGTAAAAGGCTCCAGTCAATAACTTCTGGCATGGCCAGTTCTACGGATAATCTACTTCTCTTTCTGCCTCTTGTTTCTCTATCTCCCTTGCAGGGTTACCCTCCTCTGCCAAGCCAGTGAACGTTGTTTCACATGACCCAGAGGCTACTTGTCCTTGAGTGTCCCTGAGCAAACCTGCCCTGTGTCCTGATGACATCCCTACACTGATATCTCTTATTTTATACCTCCCGTCCCAGACTTTCCTCTGGTACTTGCTGCCAAGCTAACTTCTCCGCCTGTACACAACTGAGTACTTTGCTGCTCTTCTAATCAAATGCATAATTTTCTTTTTAGAGGCAGAGCCAGAAGCCTAGGAATCCTAGGACTCCTTTTCGACACTTTCTTCTCTCTTAACCTCTCTTCCTTTCTAAACTATCCCAAACCCAATCATTTTTAGTTCCCAAATAGCTCCTGAATGTTCCCACTTCTTTCCATTTTCAGCTACCACCACGTACCAAGCCACTACCACAGTTTTCATGCGTTCCAGTGTTGACTTCCCATTGCATCTCCCTATGGCCACCCAAAATCCTTCCGTGCAAACCACACAGCAACCCTGAAGATACGTATTTGTCAGTATTTAGAGATGCAGAAACAATGGAGGGCAGATATAAATAGATACACATAGTTTTTATCCGTGGGATGGGGGTGAGGAGAAAAGAGTTAGGATAAGATACAAATATAGATGTAGAATAATGAATTGGCTTACAGAGTTAAGGAGACTGAGAAGTCCCGTGAGCTATAGTTGCCAAGTATGAGATCCAGGCCACAAACTTAAGATGTCTTAAGTTTGACAGCAACACCCTGAGAAGCGGGAGACCCAGTGGTGTAAGTTCCAGTCGGAAAGCTGGCTGGATAGAGACGTGAAAAGTGATGATGTTTCCTTTGGAGTCCACAGGCAGAAAAAGGTGAGTATCCTAACCCAAGGCACCTAGGCAGAAGGAATTCCCCTTACAGAAGAGATGATTAGTCTTACTGTTCCACTTACACCTTTCATTGATAAGATGAAGCTCACTCACATCAGAGACAGCATGCTTCCTATTCAGTCTAGCGATCTACATGTAACTCTCCTGCATCGCCTTCACAGGTACACCCAGAACAGTCTGGCCAGACACACCAGCTTCCATGGCCTAGTCAAGTTGACACATAAAATTACCTATCAGATCATTTCTAAAATGGAAATCCTGCCATGCTATTTCTGCAATTAAAATCTACGAGTGCCCTGCCCTGCTCTAAGGATGATTTCCAAACTCTCCTTCCTGGATGCAAGGCCCTCTCAGATCTACTCTGTTCCCCAGCCAAGCAGCTCGGCTTCGTGTGCGCCCTTGTTCTCTGCCATTCAAGCACACTGACCTCCCTTCCTGTCCTTGAACAAGCTGCAGTCCTTCCTCAACACGGACTTTTGCTGCTTTCCCCCTTTTTGTCAAGATCACTTCATGTCACTCAACTCAAATGTCATTTTCTTAGAAAACCTCTCAAGAAGCTTCAGGCTAGGTAAGGAGTTCTCATTTTATTCCCTCATTGAATGATACTCCTTTGTCACACATGACTTCAGCTTTTAATTTCACGTTTATTACTATCTATCTCTGTTGCTGCACTATAAGCTCAGTGAAGGCTGGGACCATTCTGCTTGGCTAAGCATTGCAGCCTCAGCCTTAGCCAATGTCTGGTGTGCAGATACCATTCAATATCATTGTGTGTGGGGGGAGAGAGACAGAGAGAGAGAGAGAGAGAGAGAGAGAGAGAGAGAGAGAGAGAGAGAGACAGACAGACATAGAGGCAGAGAGACAGAAAGAAACAGTGACAGGGAAAGGAAGGAAGGAAGGAAGGAAGGAAGGAAGGAAGGAAG
>NW_004524713.1:517627-521262 GCF_000260255.1 Octodon degus | reverse complement strand
AAGAAAGAAAGAAAGAAAGAAAGAAAGAAAGAAAGAAAGAAAGAAAGAAAGAAATCCAACAGCCAGGGAGGATCATATATGCCTTAGTATTATAGGCAAAGTGCTGTTTCTCTGCCTTTGTGTTTAATTTGGAGTGAAATTTCTGTTAGCATTCCCGAAACCCCAAAATGCCCTGTCTTCAAAAACAATGATGTATGAAAGCACTTTGTTGCCTGTCTGAGAGTACCAGCTCTAGACCCAGATAAACTTGGCACCTCCGTTTCCTAGTCACATAAGCTTGAGATAGTCACCTTTGAGCCTTGCACAGCTTAACTGTAATATGGGTTAAAAATCTCAGTGGGAACACACAAGTCTATGCTGGGGCCCGGCATAGTAGAAGCTGGCTAAATATCCTTTTCTTCTCCCCTGGCACTTGGCTTCTGTGCACTAACTGTAAGATCAGCTTAGCTCTTGGGTAGAGTTTCTTTTTGGAGACAGCAGGGAGACGGGAGGAGGTTAAATATAAGCTGGACACCTTCTAGTCTGCAGCATGCCAGAGGAGAGAGCCAACTTATTTCTTCTTAGAATCATGCAAAAAGACGATACAGGATATGGTTCATTAAACACAAATAGGCCCATGAGATTGCCATTTCCACAAGATGAAATTACCAAAAAAAGCATTTGTTCCCCAGTTTAGATTGAGTCCATCTGGAACAGAACACCCTCGTCATTTTCCTATTGGTGCGCACCAAGAATAATAATCCTTTGCATGTGCTCAGCGCCGTGCTTCTCAGAAAGCACTTCCACATACATTATTTCATCCAATTTACTCTGTAAGTCTGTAAGGTAGGCGTTGTTATCTGCATTTCATGCTTGAGGAAATGAAGGCTTAGAAGGGTGAGGCGACTTGTCAGGGTTCACACCGGGGAACTTGGCAGAGCGGGGATTTGAACCCAGGCTGCTTTAATCACAAAGTCAGTGCTCATCCACCACAGCTCACGGGACCCCTTAGATGTTGGCATCAAACCCAAGGGAACCATTTGTTCTCTTGTTCTGTTTCTCTTATCACAGTCAAACGACGTGCAGAAAGCCAAGACTCAGAGTTTAGATCTCAGCTTGGGCAGGGGTGGAAACACTCTCGTTACTCACCAATACCCCTAGGCACCACTGGCTTCCAAATCTTTGCTCAGGGGCAGTGCTGTCAAGTAAAGACAAACCCTAAAAGTCAGAGCCAGAAGAGGACTTAGCAAGCACATTGCCAAGCCTGCATTTCACTTTGTGACACTAGGATCAAATGATAGTGGGTGCCCAAAGCACAGCATTCAGAAGATATGCTGGGTCAGGACCACGCTCAGTGGGAAAAGGTGATTATTTAGCGATGTCTGTTGTAGTGGAAGAATAAGAAATCATGACTCCTATATAAAGAATTTTTATTCCTGTCTATGCAAGTCACTCCCATCCTATAGAAAGGAAAAGGTTAGGTCAATTTATGTATTAAAACCTATGGTTGTAAAGGAAGCCATTATTAATAGACTGGAAGTAGTTTTGTCTCCCCCAATCTAAAATATTACAGAAAATTTAGACTCCTGATTGCCATATTTTCCACAAGCTATATTCATTAGCTTTCTCATTGTTAGAAAAAATACCCTCCACCCACAACTTAGAGGAAGAGAGGTTTAACTTGGCTCATGGTTTGGTGGAGTTGAGTCCCTGGTTGGCTAGCCTTATGGCTGGACATATGATGGTGGCAGGGCTTGGAGAGCAGAGCTGTTCAAGTCATGGCATGTCTTAGTTACTCTTCTTTCGTTGCTGGGACAAAAATACCTTCCTTTCCAAGGAAGGAAAGGTTTATTTAGCTCACAGTTAGTGGAGGTTTCATTTCACACTTGGCTGGTTCCAAGGCACAAGGCAGAGGGCAGCCATTCATGCTGTGGGAAACAGCAAAGAGGAAAAGGAGGAGCAGCTGATGGAGCAGCTAGCAAGCCTCTCTCCCTTCCTGATATTATATACAGATTATCTGCCCCAGGGAGGGTGTAGCACTCACACCCATAAGCCCCACATCAGATCATGACTTAATCACAAACTCTAGAAACCACCCCAATGAGTGCATGAGGCTTTGGGGGGACACCTAGACACAAGCCATAACATGGCAGCTGGAAAGCAGAAAAGGCAAAGACTGGCAGAGAGGAATGGAATGAGGGAGTGTAGACCGCAGGGCCATGCCTGCACAATGCACCCAAACCTACCCAAAAAGTGTGTTGCAGCAATGCCCTGGGCAGAAGCCAAGGCCCACCAAGTTGAAACCATCAAACTCATCAGTTGGCAGCCCATTTACTTCCAGGATAGATGTGCATGTGCATGCCTACCCATATATACACACACATGCATTGTATCATTACTTGAAACACTGAGGGCTATCTCACTGTCTTTCTTCTTAGAAAAAGAGACAAAAGGTTCTAATACTGTTGTAAATTAGTCACCTTGATTCTGTTCAAACTGGGGTCAAACCACAGTCATTTACCTATTACAGTACTCGTCCCAAGCATGGGTGCAGGAACTGAGGGGGTAGGACTGTAGCTCAGAACACTTCTCTGTCATAAGTCTTACATTAAGAATATGGAACTTCAAAGGGCCGGTGAGACAGCTCAGTGGAATAAACGCTTCCCTGGCAAGCGCAAGGGCCTGAGTTCAATATCCGGTTCCACAAAAAAAAAAAAGAAAAATTGCAAAGTTAAAATATTGCTGGTGAGATGGCCCAGTGGTCTAAAGCACCTACTTAGAACAAGCTAAGCTAAGCATAAAGCACAGGGACCGTGGTTCAATCCCCCAGCACCACATGCCAGCTAGCCCTGCCCCCTGGTGGGCTGAGCTGGACACACACACACACACATAAATAAAAATAAAATAAAGTAATTTTAGGGGATTGAATTCAGACCCTTGCTCTTGCCAGGGAAGCGCTTATTCTACTGAGCCATCTACCCGGCCCCACTGAACCTTGTTAAAGGACAAAAATAAACTCCTTTGAAAGCTTTGCCTTGTCTTCCTGGGTAGCTGGGATTACAGACTTGTACCACTGCATCCTAGATTGAGCATTTCTGATGAAAATTTAGTAGCTTTGATACAATCTTCAAATGCAAAACACAAGCTGGAATCCAAGATTTAGAATAAAGAAAAAAATGTAAAATAATTCAATTCATATATGTGAAGCCATAACCAGCATCTCTAAACCTTTCCAAACTCATCCCATTAGAGTAGAGTGGATTCAAATAGTTTGAATTTTAAAGTTTTCAATTACATGTTGAAATAATATTTTGTTTATTTAAATTTTTTTTTTCTGTATTTAGGACAGGGTTTACAGGGTCTACAAGGTCTTACTGCATAGATTGGACTTGTAGTGATTCTCTTGTTTTCAGCCTCCCAAGTGCTGGGATTACAGGCACGTGCCACTATGCTCAGTCTTAATTGCTGTCTCAGCTTGCCCTGGGGGCGTGGCCAGCACAGCAGGCCATGTTGTACTCCTGCCACTGTGCTCTGCCTAAATAGGCACTTTAATCTGCTGAACTATTAGGCAAGCCCCTTGAAATTATATTTTAGATGTATTGCATTAAGCTATGCTAAAATTAATTTCACCTTTTTAAAAAATGTATTTGGTACGG
>NW_004524713.1:513770-517527 GCF_000260255.1 Octodon degus | reverse complement strand
AAAAAAAAAAAAAAAAAAAAAAAAGAATATGGAACTTCCCTGGACATGGAAAAGGGGCTTTTGTTGCCTGCTTTTGGTCCTATAGTGAGTACAAGATGGTCTGGAGAGAACACAAACACACAGACTGAAGCTTTTCTCTTTCCACCTCTTTAGTAGGTTTCATTAACCAACTTAAGTGCAGCCTCACTCATGGATAGTCCTGTAAGATACCACTACATCACAGTGGCATTGTTTTTTCATTCTCTACCTTGTGTTACTCTCTCCATCCTCCACCATTTCCTAGTAAGGCTTTGTGCCTTTAACATAGGCAAGGCTCTGTAGGAAGTGCCAAGTATGACAAGGTGAGACACAGCATCTGTTCTCAAGAAGCTCACAGTCAAGTGAGGAAAACTAACGGGCAAAAAAAATCTACTACAACCCGTGGGATAAATGTCCATGACCGGGCATAAGGTGTATCCATGTATAGAGGGTAGGAGTATAAGAGGCAAAGCTGAGAGATGGGCACATAGCCTGCTTGGATGGCCTGACACGCTTCCCTAGAAGACAAGCCTAAGCAGTTTCACTGGACGGTGAGGGGGCAGTTGCCAAGGGGGAGCTGGAGAGAAAGGAGATTCCACAGGAGGGACATATTGCAAAGTTGGATATGGGGAAGACATGGCAACTCTGGGGAGGGCTGAGGTGCCTTGGAGCAGTTACAAGCAATAGTGCCTGGATCCTCTCCTGTGCTCCCAAGGAATGACAGTGGCTTCTTTGCTAGAACTCTGGATGTCACTGGGCCTCAGTTTCCTAGGTAGCTAGAAAGTTTTCTATGATCTCTGTGCATAGCTGAGGAACATCACAAATAGGAAGAATTGAATCTGCAAATGCAAATTAAGTGAATCCCGTGGACCCGCAAATAACTGCAGTCCATCAGGATCTCGCATGGCTTCTATGATGATGATATGAGGTCCTGTGCAGGGCTAGGCCAATAGTAGAAACTCAGCACAAATCAGTCACTAGTGTCCCCTTTTCATCAAGAGGAAAAGCCTCAAAGATGATGTACATAATAAGCTGTGTGAGCGTCATCTGCCCCATCTGCCAGATGTGTGGCTTATGTCAAACTTTTTGGTTCTCTGGCTCTCAATTTCTTCCCTTTAAAATGAATATAATAATTCTTGTCCTGCAGAATTATTGTGACAATAAAGTAGAGAAGTTTGTGTGAAGTAATTATCATTGCACCTGATATATAATAAATGCTCAGGAAATGCTAGCTGTTATTATTATTTATCATTACCATGAGGCATAATTAAACCAGGGATGATTATTATTACTATTAGTTTTTCTAAGCAAAAAGCAGGATATAGCTCTTCCCAGTCCTGACTACAGCAGCCTAAAATATGTACACTCTCTTATGCCATACCTTCTAAATCATGGCTGTTTCTCTGTGGTCGATCTGCCAGCTTCTGAATGTGAGTGCAGCTTGAACCTGTAGGTAGGAATAACAGGCAATAATATCAAAGAGTATAATTTGGAGCCCAACAGTGGGGCCCAGGAGAACACATTTATACAGCCCAATACCACCTATATATTCAAGAAGAATATGTATGCAGAGGTATGTGTTGGGAGAGAGGGCGACAGAGGAGTTACATGGCTTGAGTTCCTAGTATTGCCCAGACATTAATCTCATCATATACCATCTTCAAAACAACCCTGTGGGGTAGGATCCAGATTAATTTTTACCTCATTTTCTCAAGGCCATGTGTCTAACAGAGAGAGGCAGAGCTCCATCCCAGGTCTCATTCCAAAGTTCACATGCCCCACCACACAAACAGATGCTGATATATGAGCAGATATATTGAGAACCCACTCTATAGGCCCAGAAGGTACGCTGGACACTTCATATGTACTTTCATTTAATTCCAAGAGCAACCCTCTCAAGTTGGTATCTTTATGCCTTGGAAACAGATGGGGGTGAGGTGAGGGAAGAAAATTATATAATCTAAAACCACAGAGCTGGCAAATGGTATCCTCTTTTGCCTTCTTTCTCTTCTATTTTTTGTTCCAATTCTCTCATCATTTACATTTTGCTATTACTTAGCCACAGGAGGAATTCCAAAAAGATAATTCTCTCTGAAGCATTTCTGCCTTCAACAATTAGAAGTACTTAGTCATGGAGAGGGAAAAAAGAGGCAAACAGATCTGCATGATTTAAGTCTGCATGATACTGGCCAGCTGGCTCTAGAGCCTTGTTTCCGAGTTAACACTTTGGCTCTGGGTCATAATACAGGTTCTGAGCCAGGTGTTGGAGGGTAGCTCAGCCAACTCATGGGTTAGAGCTGGCCTTGGGTGTCTTCATCTGAAAACCGTACTAGCCCTGGGCACAGAGTAGGCATATACACAAAGCTTTCCTCCTTAGAATAGTTGGTCTGTATGAGTTTCCTTTATGTTCCTTCCAATTCCACAGCTGTTCAGGGAAATGGAAGGCTCTTTTGCAGATGTAGACTCAGAAGTCTGAGTCTCTGAGGTCTAGACTTATTGAAATGTAGAACTCAAGGGATGCTTAACTTAATAAAATTATCAACATAG
The DNA here is from genome assembly GCF_000260255.1 of Octodon degus. Taxonomy (NCBI): domain Eukaryota; kingdom Metazoa; phylum Chordata; class Mammalia; order Rodentia; family Octodontidae; genus Octodon; species Octodon degus. The sequence continues at coordinate 514,962 of NW_004524713.1, read as the reverse complement.
ATGGAGGGGATGGTATATGAGGGATAAGAAACAATTTGCTCAAAGGAATCACAAATTGATGAATAGGATTAGAACTCAGGATTATTGTCCTCCATCCTGGAAAGTGTGTTGAGAGGCAATTCGAAAGACCAGATGTCGCCAGGTGTGGCAGTGAACCTGGGAGTCTGAGGCAGGAGATTGCTGTGAGTTTGAGGTCAGTCTGGGCTCTATAAGGGAATTCAAAGCCAGCCTACACTGTGTAGCAAGACCCTGTCTCAAAAAAAAAAAAAAAACAAAACAAAACAAAAAAAAAAAAAAAACAAAAACAAAAAAACAAAACAAAAACAAACCAACCAAACAAACAAACAAAACAAATAGGGGGTGGGAAGAGACCAGGAGTATTAATCAATGCTCAGTACAGAAAGATTTAAGATATCTGAACTGTCAAGGTAGCCTAACAATGGCTGCCCACAAAACTTTGTGCAAAGAGTGCAAAAGAGCCGTCTGCACTCTGGAGATCTGAAGGATCCAGTCAAAAGTGGAAGGCCTGGGAGCTCACTCTAGGCTCCCGTGCGAGGCCATAGTAGGACTCCAAAAGGTCTGCATTGCAAGCCAAAGAGTACATTGCGAGTCTGAATGGTCTGTTCTGCAAGCTGAAGAGTCTGCACTGGAAACCAGGAGCCAGAAGTCCACAGCAAAGGCAAAGATAGTAGCTCCTCCACAGCAAAGAGAAGCAAGGCTTCTTTCTCCTTTTCCCTTTTATTCCATTCAGACAAAAAGCACACAAGTTGGTGCCGATCCCATGCAGGATAGCTCTCTGTCTTCAGCAAGTCCATGCGAGCACTCTCAGAGCCATGTGAAGCCCATCAGCTGGGCATTTCATTTCTTACTCAACACACTGTTCACTATCTCTTTTTGGTTGTTTATAAATTTATGGAGATACAATTATGGATCACACAATGGAAAGTATATTTTTAACTTGTCTCCTCTAGGGGCGACTTTGTACCAGTACAGAGATTAGGTGAATCTAACTGGGAACATGATTTTCAATTATTTTATAGTAACCATGTAAGGTAAAGTAAATCAGAAGGAACCACTCCTCTCATCTGTCATTCATGGCTGAAACCAGACTTTGTGATTGAGAGAAACAGCTGGTGACAGCGCCAAAAGGTGCCATATGCAGTTGATTCTAGCTGTCACCCAAAGAATATAT
>NW_004524713.1:469077-513670 GCF_000260255.1 Octodon degus | reverse complement strand
AACATTACATTATATAATAGAACATTATTATATAACACATAATTTATGCTAATCTTCTCCTCTGATACTACTCAAAAACTTTATTTATTTGGTACAGGGTCTTGCTATACAGCTCAGGCTCATAGTGATCTTCCTGTCTCAGCCTCCCCAGCACTGGGATTGCATGCGTGCACCACCATGCCCAGTTTCGGTGGCTGGCTTGCTGCACGGCATGCAGTACTCGGGGTCAAACCCGGTCCTTGGGCTTGCCAGACAGGCGCTTAGACCATCAAGCTATCTCCTCAGCTTCAAAAACAGCTTTAGTGCCTATTATGTTTTAGGTAGTATGCTAGGAGCTACAGATGGAGCAGCAAATTAAATGCTATTCTGCTTTTATAAGGTGCATTCTAGCCTTAAGAGATAATGGGAAAGTCGCGTATAATATGTAAATATCAAAGAAGGAAATACAATGAGTGATTTGTACCTGACTCAAAAGAGTGAAGAAAGGCATTCTGGAATCCCTGGAAGTAAAACTCAGGCTAACATATGTAAGTAAGGACAGCGAACATGTTTCAAGTAGTTTAAAAAAAAAAAAAAAAAAGTACAATTAGGAAGTCCTTAGGATAAGAATCCAAATGAAGATGGAGTAGGATTCTGGGGGAGAAGGAAGTGGTGTGAGAGACAAACCTAGAGAGGCAGGAACGAAATCCCAGTAGAATTTGTAGACCACATTAAAGCATTTGTATTTTACTAGTTTACAGTTATCTCAAAGTTCTATGTATTGTTAGTATTTTTGTTTTCAGTTGATCTAGCATGGGGTAGGACTCCATGTATGATGAGAGGAATTGTATGAGGGAAACTCAACGAGTCAAGCTCAGTTAGGAAGCCACAGCAATGTTATAATGTAAAAAATAATAGTGACTTAAAGCCTAGGGGACATAAAGGTGAAGAAAAGAATAAACAAAAGTCAAGCATTAAATTGCTAGTATGATGATGACGATGAATGGTTGACTGATTGATTTTGCAGTGCCAAGGATCGAACTCAGGACCGTATGCTTGCCAGGCAGGCACTTATGCTGCTAAAGTATAATCCCCAGCCCCAGTGATTTTATTAATTCCACTTTGCATCAATATAATAAAATATATGACCCAGGCTACTTATTTTTTTTTATTTTTTTTTTTGAGTACAACTTATTTTTTTTTCTTTTTCTTTTTTGTTTTTATTTTTCAACAAATAATACACTGCATATAGTCTTCTTAGTGGTTAATTGCTGTACAAGATGCGGACTTGTGATCCTATTTACAAACACCATTAGAACAAATCATTCTATTCATTAACAGAATGTAACTATATATCTATCCCAACCACTTTGAATACACAGATACAAAATGGACATTCATCTGTATACACCATTTTTTTCTAAGTTCCGTTATTGAATATTATAGGTGTGTAAACTCAGCAAAATATTCTAAAAGAGTCCAGTAGCCCATAATAGCATTGGGTCTTCTGTTTAACTGGCAATGTCAGAAATTATTGACCTGAGTCCCCCACAGCTCAACTTAACAGCATGGCTTTATTTCTTATAATTTCATCTTCATACTTTTCTGCTGGATGGTTAAGACCAAGGTAAAGCAGGACCTATGCAACAAGAGTTGTAGCTTTTTGGTCTGAGAAGGTCAGTGAAATGCCCTCAGGATTTGTCCTGAGATCCTGTACCTCAGATTGTAGAACCTTTATCAGTGCAGCCATGTGGATGAGTCACGGCCATTGCTTGGCCAATGTGCTCTCTGTGAAAGCCTGAGAGAGTATCTTCTCCCCATGTGACTCTCCTTAGGCCCACTCTATGTCATCGATCACTTTCCTCTTTGGCCCTATAATCTTCTTGATCAGAAAATTTGGGACACTACCGAGGTACATGACGTTACAGTACAAGTTCTCATATGTCCTGAGTCTTAATTGACCTTAGAAGGCTAGGGCCAAAATGTTGGCTTTCCTTGTATCCCTCCTTTTTCTCTACTTTTGGTCTGCAAACTTAGGTTGTTAACCATCCAGAAGAAAAGCTTATTGTTATTATCAAACGATTTGGGCTATCAATCTTAACGACCCAGGCTACTTATAAAAAAGAAGTTTATTTAGTTCACAATTTTGGAGGTTTCAAGGCCCTAGTGAAGCAGACCTTGTTAGATTTATCTTTGGCAAAGGCAGTATAGAGCAATAAAATGTAGCTCATGTTGGGGCCAGCAGAGGCATCGTGAACCACAAAGAAGAGAGCTGAGTGAGGCCAAACTCAGGTTCTCCTAACAATGCTTGGTATAGAAAACTACCAAGGAATTCCACAAGACCAACTTTCCAAGGATGTGCACCCCAAGACCTAAGGACCTCCCAATTGGTGCCACCTCCCAAAGGTACGACACCTCCCCATAGTGCTGTTCTGAAGACCAAGGTTTCAGGCAAAATGCAATCTTGGTGGGTACTCAGACCACACTCAAATGACAGGAGATGGGATCTTTAGGATTGAATAAGAGGTCCCCAAGGACAGATGCTGGTAATGATTAGTACCATTTGCAAGTTTTTTGCTTAAATGCCTGATGCTGGTATTTCATGGGTGAGAAAGAGAAAGCATTAGTTAGGGCACAACTGAATTCAGCTTTTAAAAATGCTGAGTCTAAATAAGGTTCCTAGGGATATACAATTGGTAATATAAAATGGGTAATTCGGTACTAGGCTGGTGATCAAAAGTCAGGCAAGACCTGAAAGACCCAGATTTTGCAGGGGTTGCCGAAATAATTGAAGTCAGAGAAGACAAAATTAAGGAATAAATATTACAAATAAAAATTAAGTTCCCCTTTTGGTGCGTTTCCTGAGAGAGCTATTTTTCCTTGTCACACATTGTTTCTGACATTTTCTCTGCAGAGGATTTATTGCATTCAGAGAGGATACCTATATGCTGCTCAGTTTGGCTGGCTTTTACTTACATAAAATGTTACGGGACACTGAAGAACATTCCTAGTTTACATTAAGTGGCTGAAGTTAATATATCTGTTTCATTGAAAACAGCCACTCTCACCATCAAAGAAGGGAAGAATATATATACTTTTATGGCTCTAATTCTTTCCTCTTCCATGTAGTTAATAATTAGTGTTCTATCAAGGGTCCAGGGCGTATGTGCTCTATCCTTATGTGACCCAAATAACAGCAAGTTTTCTTTGCCTAGATCCAGCCCTTAAATCTTGGCATCACGTGAAGTACTACCCATATACTTGCCTCTCCCACTTTTCAACCATGATATCTTTTACTTAACTGTATTTCTAGTACTTCTATGGAATCATTAAATGTGTCCAAGAAGTTTTAGAGGCCTGAGAGATTTGTAGATTTATTGTTTTTAATTAAATATGATGGGCACTTCACAAAACATGACTTTATTTATATGACTGTCAGTAGTTAAACATAAAAATTTCATTTATCATAATATGAAATGTTTTAATATTTAAACAGTTGTCATCGACTCTGACAGTGGCAGAGTCTTCCCAAAGCCAATTCAGTCTCTGAGACAGACGATGCCGTATATACGCCCAAAAAGATGCATCACTGAGCATAAAGAGCAGTAGGGGGCTCCAAAACAGGTCCCAAAGTGGTTTGAGAAAGCAGAGAAAGGAGCTTGGTGTGTCTGTTGCAGGGTAACCAAGAGGGTAGTGCAAGCTCAGGGCTGCTCTCCGCATGCTGTCTGGCATTTGAATGGTTTGAAGTTTTCAAGGTAGGAGGACAGAGCTTCTCATCACATTGCCCAGAATAGGAAAGGGGAACAGAATACTCTGAAAGCTTTCAGCAATCAGATACAAAACGTGGAGTCAGAATCATTATTACCACTCACCCCTGATGTCTGGTTGATTACCAAAATGCGCTGTTTCATTTAATTGAACTTGTTTTTGTCATTATGGACCTCTAGGAGGTCTGCAGTCTGAGATTGCACAGGGAGGCAAAAGTTTCATTAAATCCCTTTACAAGAGCCCAAAACGATATATTTTGAGAAATAAAATGAATGCCTTGGTAACTATCAGTATTGTCTGCATACTGAAAGTATAAGGGATGTCTTAGTGAGGCCTTTTGTTGTGGATTTAGTGTGATTTATATTTTGAGTATCTATGAGGAAAGACATTCATAGAGTTCTTCTCCCCAAAAGGCAATCTTGGATAGGGAACTATTCTTGCTGTAACTGACAAGAGGAGATGAGCAGATCATTGAAAAGGGATTAAGATTTGACAGAGTTGTACAGATGGGGCAGATCCTTAGCCCGGGCATCTGGTACTGAAGGACAATAGGAAGTTAATTGTGCTTCCTTGGGTTCTGTTCCATTACCAGGGACATCCCAGGAAAGGGTTAAAAATATGCATTTACACAAGAAAATTCATCATATGTAAGGATAGTGCATGCCATCGTAAAATACATAAATACTGTCTACTCTTAACTCAGTTGGTTCCAAGGAGCGCCACAAATATCCAAGAGGTCTAGCAAAGAAGGTAACTCTCATCAGTACCATAACATCTGGCAAAAGACCAAGGGTGGGTGGAACTCTTTCCTGCCCCAAGTGTACGCCAAGTGTGGTTGTGCAATGCAGCAAAGAGGCTTCAGTAGCTATGCTAAGCTTTGAGAGAACTGTTTACATGGCCTAAGGCATAATAGGCCACTGTGCATGCAGGACCACAAGCTCAGAGATTGTGATGAGCAACCTGTTGCTAGGAGAGTCTGGTATGTAGCTAGCAATTGCACCCTAGTTGTATATAGCGTGGGGTTTAGGAAGCAAGTTTTTTTGACCCCAGTTTCCTGGACAACCTGACACCATCAAGTACAGTCGGGAGACTTCAGAAGACATGGCTATTGCTAAATCAGTACAACACTGTATCGCAATTCTAGAGCTTTTTGTTGCGTAAATCAAAATGTTTAAGTTTGTAAAAGCCTAAATGGGCTAGAATGAAATTTATGAATGAGGAATATGCTATCTCTAAAACGCTAAAAGGCCTAACACATATTGGGGCTAACACTGTGGATGCTGTTTCTTGGCAGTATTAGGGGTAGAATGGCCCTCAGCTAAATGACTTTCATGAAGTGAATCAAGTGGCAAGAATTTGTACTGTGTACAGGGGAACAATGCATCCTCTTTTATGAACTCTTCTGTGAATGTACATCCTCAAAGAATGCATCAAATGAACCTCCTTGGAAGAGGATATAATCAGTCTGATATCACTAGAGCTCTTAGAGAAAACTGGTTGCGTCAAGATTCTGTCAATAGACCATGAAGACAAGACTGTTAAAGTACCCTATAGATAGCCAGAAAAATAAAGCGTTACTATATCTCTTTGAAGACAAATAATTTGAGAGGTAGTTAAAATAGGCACTGAACATGCTATCCAAACCTGATTGCAAAGTATTCTCCAATGTGGGTTGAATTGTTAATTGATTTCAATAACGTGGTGTGATATGGTAGCCGCCAATATTTGGCATTAGGTGGTACCTCAGTATTCAGGTTTCGGCAATCCACTAGTGAGAAATGCCATGCATTTTTTTTTTGTCATGCATCTATTGTAGGTTTAAGAGCAGGCTAAATTGAGCCATTAAATATCGAAGCAGTGGGAATAATAACTTCCATAAGTAGGTCTCATTTGGGTTTCAAATTTTGAAGACCCTGACTTAATTTAAAGTGAGTCATAATGTGAGGGAGCGCAGGTCTGTGATGTGCCACTTTAACAAAGAGTTATTAAATATCAAAGAGTATCAATTGCTCATGGGCTAGAAGCATCCATGCCCACTATGGGATATAATTCAGGATAATGAGTGGCACAGCCGTGGGGAATTTAGAAAAGGCAAGTTATGATGATTTAAGATGAAGAATACATATTTTTCTCCCTTACATGTCCTGGAATATTTTCAGAAACTGTCCTAAGATTATAGGGCTAGCTTACTGATAATTAGGGGAATTCTCAGGTATAATTAGAGCCTTATTCTTAAGGCTATGAAGGTTTGACAAATGAATTTTGGTACATGTTAACAGAGAATTCAGGTTGTAGAGGTGCAAATCAATTAGCAACCTTTCATCTTGCTGTGTTTTGCTATATATACTCTTTAAGTTCTAGATTTCTAATTAGGTCAAATTGTGAACTTTCATTTTTTTCTGGCTTTGTTTTCTTCCACTCAGGGTTGAGGGGAGTAATTACTATATATGGTTTGGTGTGTGCATGTTAGGGAGGGAAATCCTCTTTATCCTGTTCATATTTTTCTTCCTCCAGTCATAGATATGTATCATCAGGATTAGGGCTTCCCAGATGATAAGAATTGCTTTATAAGGTATAAGGAGTCTCAACATAAGTCAGGTTTGACTTAACCCTTTGTGATGCATTTCCCTATAACCCTAAAGATCAGAATTGTTTTCTCCACTGTGGTATAGAGGTATTACAGCAATACTGGCATTTTGTTAAGTCCCACTGTGCTCTCTGATTCTAGATGTAAGCCACAGCATAACAGCCTTCCTCCACATGCGTGACGACCAGCAGGCCTGTGTGTTGCACAGGAATCAGTATTTCCCATGAAAGTCCTATAAAATGGAGGCAGTACCTGGTTGGGATAACAGGGTAAGAGTGATTTCTCTAAATCATGTCAGTTATCATGTATCCTAGAATATAAACACACAATCAAATCTGAGATCCATTGATAGGTCTGGACCAAGATTAATGACTACCGAGCAATTTTCTCTTTTCCTTAAATGCCAATTATCGACATTTCAAACTTAGCTGAATATAGCTATAATAGCTGATGAAGAAGCAGATATGGCAAAGCTCCAAGTACAAGCTTACAGGCAATGGTGCAACAAAAGAACTGGAGAAAAGAACGCCCTCTAGTGGTAGTTGTGATCTGCTGGGCCCCAGGGTTGTAGCGACCCTGTAGATACCCCACGGAAAAAGAAGGGTGGTCTCTCCACCCCAAACTTGCTTCAGATGTCACTCATACCAAATAGAATAGGAAAAGACTGATGACTCCCATAACGAGGATTCCAGGGAAAGCAGTGTGCACTCCCAAGCAGGTCCAAAAACAGCTTGGGCAGGCAAAGGGACCAGATTGGCCTTTTATAGTCACGTAGAGGAGGAGGTAAAATGAGAGTTGCCACGCATAGGACGTGGATAGGGTTCAGTTTGTAGCTGCACCAGATAATAAGCATGTTCATATGGGGTACAGATGATGAGTTTTGAAAACTGTTAGCAAATGTTAAAAAATGAATCCAGTGCAGGGGGTGGCACAAGCACCTGCCTGGTGATTCCTGGCCCCCCATACACACATAAAAGGGAAAAAAAAATCGGATTCTATCATAAAGTTATAGATTGGAAAACATTTTAATTGAGCTTTTGAGGGGAAGTAATTTGACATTATTGATTTTTTAAAAAGGAATTAGACTTATTGATGAAGTCATGCCAGTGATACCTAGAAAGGAGGCACAGTGGAAAACTGAGGAGAGGATGCATTTTCTGACTTTAGCCTCTACTTCTAAAAATCCAAGAAGAGGGGCTGGGGAGATGGCTTAGTGGAATAAGCGCCTCCCTAGCAAGTGCAAGGGCCTGAGTTCAGTCCCTGGTTAGGCAAAGCAAAACAATACAAACAAACAAACAAAAATACCTAGTTGCCCTGATTTTAAGGGCCTGAGATCAATCCCCGGTTCCACAAAAATAAATAAATAAATAAATAAATAAATAAATATCCAAGTAGATTCTAACCCACACTAACCCACACTTAAGAATGAACCCGTTAATGAGCCATGGTTGCTTATAGAAATGACATGGCCTGGGACAAGAAGAGAACTACTTGAATTATTATTTTTAGGAAGGGTCATGACAAATGGACCTCCAGACCCTCGATTTCACATTCTTCCTTTTAATATCATGTATAATGTACGGATCCCTGCGCAATATACAGGATTGTTGGTTGTCACGCATGTGGAAGAAGGCTGTTATGCTGTGGCTTACACCTAAAATCAGACAGCCCACCGGGACTTAACAAAATGCCAGTATTGCTATTATACCCATATACCACAGTGGAGAAAACATTATTGTTTCTCAGCAACCAGGTCCTCTTAGCTAGAAAGTCTTCGCTCAAACTCTTGACACAGCATTTATCACTTCTTATTCTGAGCATTTGTATTATTTGCGTATCTTATTTCTGCAGCCAGACAAGCTGACTGTGACTCAATTAACTGTTTACATTCATTACTCATTAAGTATTGCTAATAAACAGATATCTTATGTCTGAGTAACAGTATTTCAGATCTTACTCTGAAAATATGTAGTGTTGTTATACTTATCAGAAGAAAATCCTAACTTTACCTAGAAAAGAAAAACATGCATTTAATGTACATAAAATCTTCATGTTGTCAACCAAGATTTCAAGGGACCACTAAATTTTCAGGGGACCTCTATCCTTAAGGATAGAGGCAGACTCCTTGCCAGTTGTTTTTCCTGTATCACAAAAAGAGGGCAGTTTAGAGATATTTAATTTATTGTAATTTATTTTTATTTATTTTGTATTTTTAGCGAAGGGTCTACAGGGTGTTCAGGTCTCACTACTAGGTTAGACTCATAGTGATTTGCCTGTTTACAGCCTCCCAAGAGCTGGGATTACAGGCATGAGCCACCACACCCAGTCTCAACTGCCATCTCAGTGTGTCCCAGGAGACAGGGCTGGCTTGGCAGGCCTGGGGATCAAATCCCCAGCCCCTGTGCCTGTTGGCAGGCACTTTAATCCAGTGAGCTATCTGGCCGGCCCTAATTTACTGGAATTTATAAAATGCCTCCTAATATCCTGCTAAGTGCTTTATGCCCATCATGTTTTCATAAGAATGCAGTAGGGCATGAAACCGAATCACTACATTACAAATGGGGATACTGAGGCTACAAGCAAAGTGGTGTAATGGTCACAGAGATAACAAGCGGGGCAAAGAGGACCGAACTCAGGACTCCCTTCCCATCTAACAGTGAGATTTGTGGCTTATTTTATAATGTAAGTTAATAAATGCTGACGTAGAGGAAAAATGCTTGTACAATAGCCATCTACAAGAAAAGTTAAATATGGATGCTTCTAAGCTTTTAAAACTTTTCTACAGATTTTTCCTACATCTACTGTAGAAAAAATCTTTTCGACATCTACTGTACCTGCATATAACCTTTAAAAAAAATCCTGATTCTATTTACTGCTCAGAAATAGTCAAGACACTTTAATTGACATAGCTGAGTAACTTAGATTTGAGGTTTGTGTTAGCTTTCCACGAATGAGTATTGCCTCGGCACTCCCAGCAATCTCTCCTCTTCCAATAGGCTTTTAAGTCAACCCCAGGGCTGAATATGTTGTTGAGTCACCAATACAGGAGTTGAAATCTTTTCCAAGGATTTACCTGATGAGTGTGTATCAGCTCACCATTAAGGGAAAGGCAGGTTTTGTCCTACATGATGAAGTCACAGTTTCAAAATTAAGTACTTTGCATATATTATGCTATTACTGTTTAATTCTGTCAGTCCTTCAAAATGGAAATGTAAAATATATGTGCAAAACGAATTTCATTTCCTTTTACCAGATGAAGAAAGTATAGATTAGCAGAGAAATAACTGCTAGTGAGACAAAGTAACAGTAGTTGGAATAGAGAAGCAACTGCACCATGGTGGAGCTGACTCCAAAGTTTTCACTATTCTAGGGAGTAATATTATGCAAAAAGACTGGGGGGGGGGACTCACACTTTGCATTGGTTAAAAAAATTATAGAGCTATCAGGAATTTTAGGAATTAACTTCCTTGTTTTATAGATAGGGAACTGATACTCGAGAGATGCCTGAGTTCCTATATCTAGGTAAGCGGCAGAGCTGTAATTCAGACCAAGAGGTCTGACTCTAGGTCCAAGTAGAATCTCCCCAGTAGAATGCGCTCTAGTCCCAGAGCTGTCCAACTTCACACTTAAGACAAGGTCCCATGAATATTAATGATATTGATGAGGTGAAGCCGCGGGTCTGGAGTCATAAGTGTGCATTTTGCTAAACGGCTACCTTATCACTGCCCTGCTTGCAAAACTCATCCAAGCATATGCTGCTTCATATCTGTAATTTGTTTTGAGATCCCATGAGGGGCTGCACATTCTGGGTGTAAATCAGCATCCTAGTCAGACACAGCGTAGAGACCTGAGTCTCATGGTAGCTGTTCTCCATTTTCCTCTTACTGAGCTCAGCAGCACTTCATTTTAAGGTGCTATTAATAATCACTAGATTAAAAAGCACTGCTTGTCTTTCAGAAATACTGTGTAGTTTAAGCTGAGTTTATTCTGATTGGAACAATGGACTGCCTCTCTTCAGACTATCACAGATTAAAGCATACATTGGGATAGACTTCACAGTAATTCAGACACAACCTATGCAGGCCTTTAAAGAGGTGCAAAAATGACAAAACATGGGTTTGAAGTACATTAGGTTAAGACAGTGGGGAAATTTATGAAAAATATATACACACTTTCTAAATACTTGGCAAAGTACCTGGCCTGCAGCAGGTGCTCAGTTAAAAATGGCATTAATCACTGCTCCAATACTTTAAACCTTACACAACTACTGAAAATGACACAAGCTTACCCAACCTAAGTCAACTGCTTGCTATTAAGTGTTTTTAAAGGGGCTGACAGGAGAATCTTTTTTATCCAATAAAAGAAGGCTGCACCAAGAAACCTCTGCTTGTGGGAGTCACTACTAAGTTCGGCAGATAACTAAGTCAATGAAGTAAATGACAACATATTTTGTACTGGGCACATTTTATATGTGCTGATAGGTAAAGATTAGCTGATCTCCAATGAAGCTCAGATACTGAACAGGGAAAAGTAATACTGATACAGTGATTAGTACAGTATAAGAAACATGAATAGCTAGTAGAACAGAATAGGTAAGGATCTGTTTAGAGATGTATGCTTAAAGCAAATGCCTGAGAAGTGTTTTGGTTGCCAATAGAAACCTGTACAGAAGGGTCAGTGAGATGGCTCAGTGGAATAAGTGCTTCCTTGGCAAGCGCAAGGGGCTGAGTTCAATCCCTGGTTCCACTAAAAAAAAAAAAAAAAAAAAAAAAAAAAAAAAAAAAAAAAAAAAAAAGAAAGAAAAAAAAAGAAACCTGTACAGCAATAAGGCAGGCAGGAAGAATAGTTTGATGCTGTGCTCTCTCACATCACCAAAATACTTGTTTGAGGAGCTCAGTAAAGAAGTTAATGCAGCTATCATTTCTCAAACACATCTGAGGGGTCATTTTGATCATTTTTCAGAATAAAGTGATTTGTCCAAGGCCATATGGCTAGAGATGTTAACTGAAAAATTGAGATTGGTATAGTCTGATGGCAGATTCCCAAGCGCCTGGAATGGCAGCACAGAAGTGGCAGCGAGAGGAAGTAGCTCATTCTCCAGCCTTACAAATCTGTCTAAACCACAGCCATTGTTCTTTTAGTCTCTCTGAAGTCACAGACTTGCCACAAGACTTGGGCTGAATAAAGGTCTACTGCTTTAAAGCAAATCAGATCAAAACAAAACAACTACTGTGAGGACATTAGTTTCCTGGGACCATACTCTCCAGTCAATATGGCAGACAACTGACATCTGAACTAGGCAAAGCCCAAAGTACTCACATCAATGAGGAAAAAGAAACAAAAATATGTAGGCCACACTTAAGCCTACAGAAGTAAAACTAGCCGGTTTTACTTGAGTGTTGCTGCGGTGCAGAAAGGAGATAGATCCAGTTGCTGAATGCCAATCAGTAATCACACATCCTTCCCAAAGCACAGGCTACTGGAGGATTCCCAGCACTGGCCTTGTTTATCTCAGGCCAGCTCACAATATCATATTCATTTCTCTGGTGCAAACTACATGGCTAATGCCTGGCTGTTATTACTGCCTCAGCAAGTGCCTCATCAACAGCAAAGACAGATGTCCTGCTGCGGGATGCCACCGGACAGAATGGCTCTAATAACTACTGGGTCCATCTCCTCTCAATTATAGAATCTTTGCAAACCAGATGCCATTTCATAACCAAAACGTAGAACTTCTCTTAGGTGAAAAGCAGAAGACAAACTAGTTCCCCATCACTTTCGTTCTTTACTTGTCCTGTGGCAACTAATGAGGACAGAATCGGGGTGGGGAGGCAACACGGCTAGTTCTAAAAATAATTATGACTTGAGCTCAGTTTAGAAATCTTGTTTCTATGAAAATAAGGGACAAGAGCTTTTCGTTGCTATCATCTCTGCACCTAAAAAGCAAGAAACGCTGCTTTAAACACCCAAGTTATGGAATCTCATCACAGATTCTTACTTCTAGTCTTAAACATGCAAAATGATTTCTTTTTTGAGCTGCAATTATAAGAATTAAGCATACACATTTGGTAGAGGCTCAATTTTAAACAGGATGACTCCAAAAATTGGGGGCTCGTTCTTTCTTCACAGTGGAAGTAAGATCTGGATTACCTCTGCATAATCGTGCTTGGAGTTGAATTTTAACTTGCGTAGACCCTTATGCTTTCAAAGAGCAGTGTTAGAGAAGTAAACAAAACCGCATCGCACACGTTATCCCTCTCCTTGCCTCCCAAATCCTGTTTTAAATTAAAAGACGTGAACACCACTGATAGAGAAACAATTATCAATTATTTAATGCGAAGCACGGTAATAAATTCTGAAGCCAATTATTATGCATACACTGGAGGAAAAAACACATTACCCAACAGTTTGTTTTTGTAATGAAAATGGATCTGGCCACCTCCCCAGCTTGCTGCCCATGGCCCATGTCCTACCATTCCTCAAACAACTTCTATTACAGGTTGGTGGAAACAGTATGAAAAATAATGAGTCCTAGACACTATTAAGTTACTGGCTATCTAAGCACTTGTATTTGCTTATTCCCATCATCTTGTGCTGTGGCTTAATTTCAATCCACACATTCCTTTACAAGGCAAACAAACTCCCGCTGACATCTTCAACACTAACCAGCTAGAGGCAGTCCATTCTCCAGCACATCTGCACTAAGAGACTAATCTGAGATGGCACCAATTCCCTAGCCAAAAGGGATTCCTTCCCAAAGGGACTGTGTATCTTGGTGGCACTTAAATGTACTTTCACATTGGTAAAGGTGATGAGCCAATGATATCATGCTGCAGGGGTAGATGCCTGAAGCGTTACTGAAAGGTTGGGCAGATCCAACTGGAGCATGCACATGGAATGCAACTGGAGTCAAAGACCAAGTTCCAAGATCAAGCACATTATAATATTAAAGGAACAATGTACCCAGCAACATTGACTTCAAAACCAAAAGGAAAAAATCAACAAGAATTCATTACAGGGGCAAATTTCAAATACAGGGGCTAACGTGGCTCTACTAAAGCCTTGAAAGTGACTAATTTCTAATCAAACCAGCTAATACCACCAGGTGTCCTATTTGGGGTAATGCATCTATAAAAGCTCTAAATTTATTAGGGATGGTACAGGGAGAAGGGACTAACAATAAAAACTAGAGCTTCTAAAATTCTAGGACAACCCAACTGGATCAAAAGACATAGGCCAAGTCTACTCTATGATACCATCAATAATCAATAACTAAGGGAAGGAAAGTTGAGTAGGAAACAGATGAAAATGTATTTCTTCTCATCTAAGGGGTAGAATATCTTCTCAGATGGTAACTGTAGATCTTGATGCAATGATCCCAACAGTCCAAGACCAGCAGCTGCCCTTTTGGAGTGAGGGCAATGCCCACAGGACAGGTGAGGCCCTCTCGAATAAGGACACTGTAGCCCCCGCCTTTAGGAAAATGGAGGATTTCCTTGCGACTGCTGTCAGCCACGATGAGGTCACCTCGAGCATCCACACACATGCCAGCAATGCAGCGGAAATCCTCGTTCTCTGAGAAGAAGTGGCTAATCTGGCGACCAAGCTGCCCATCAGGGCCCACAGAACCAATGGAAAAACCCCCCTCCAGATGGTGCTCATTCTGCCGATTTTCCAGATTGAGGCCCAAACCCTGGGTGAAGTAGACAGTGCCTTCAGCATCACAGGTGACAAACTTGGGACGCACAGCGCTGCAGAGACAGCTGTACTTGACCACCCCTGCTCCTCGGTCAACAGTGAAACACCAAAGCTTTCCACCTTCCACGTCAGTTACCACAAACTGGCCAGATGGCAGGGCTGTGATGCCCCATGGTTTGCTCAGCTGGCTCCTGTGACAGGCCACACAGTGGCCGTCCAAGGTATATACCTTGAGGGAGTTGTCATAGCTGTCAGTCACACCAATCAGTCCCTGGCAGTTCATGGCCACTGACAGAGGAGTGAGATTGGGCAAATCAGCCCCAAGGAAACTCAGCACAAAGCTATCAATGCCACTGGGGCTGCGGCGGATCTCCTTCAAAAAGCCTTTGCGGGTAAAGACTTGTATGCGGTAGTTGCCACGGTCAGCAACCAGCACTTCTCCTTGACTGGTCACATAGAGACTCACTGGAAGGTTAAACATGCCTGGAGTGCTGCCCTTCGCCCCCATTTTCTTGAGAAAGAGGCACTGCTGGATATTAGAGGCCGCCTCAGAACCCCTCTGTTTGGCAGGTGAAGCCCTAGGGCTGGCAACTACTTCCTCAGGGCTCATGTCCATCTCTCTAAAAGTAACAGAAGTACAGGCAGCAGAAGCTGCCGCCTCTATGGCCCACGAATCCTCCATGTTAACTGTCCGAGGCTTCTTAACAGCCTGCCCAATTTGCAGAGGGCCAACATGACCCACCTTCAGAAGCTCCACATCCTGTAGCGTGAGTTCCCGGGGCAGGCTGGCAGTGAGCTCTGGCTCCTCCTCATCTGCTGTCTCCTCCAGCAGTGCTACATCGGCCTGCTTGATCTTGGCCAAAAAGTAGTCACAGCGAGATACAGCCTGCACCTCGGCAATGTTGAGCAGGTAACTCTGCTCCTCCACCACCTGACTATTGCACTTCTCGACTTCAGCCAAGGAGCCCGTGAAGAACTTCCGAGAGCGAGCCAGCTCGTCCTGGACTCTGCGTTCCTCATGCCCATACTCCTGAAGAACTGCTTTATATCTAGCTTGGAGGTCCTTAGAGACACCTTCCAAAGCCACCTTCCGCCGCTGCAGCTCCCCCATAAGTTCCCGAAGACGGGTCAACTTCTCTCCGAAGTCCCGACGCCGCTCCTCAGCAGCCTCTTTGACAGCGAGTGTGTTGTGGCTGGGAGGCTGGTGCTCTGCTTCCCGGCAGGGCTCGCACAACACCAAACCGCAGCTCCTGCAGAACTGCCGGGGAAGCCGCCGCCCACATGACCGGCACATGAGCAGGCCCACCGCCTCACTGAGCCCAGCTGTGTCAATGATCTTCAGCACCGTCAGGTTGTCTGTCAGCTGCGTGAGGCTTGTTATGCGAGTAATCTTGCTGCAAAAGGGGCATCGAACCCCATTGATGCTACTGGCCAGGAGCTTCTCCAGGCACTGGCGGCAGATGGTATGGCCACAGTGCAGGAGTTTGGGCCGCAGCTGCTCTTCCGTGAAGGACTCCATACAGATGGGGCATTCCAGGACCTCCCGGAGGGCATCCAGGTTCAGCTGCGAAGCGGCGGCTGTGGCCATTGTTCTTCTGTTCCAGGGTCTTGCTAGCAGAGCCCAGAATGGAACAGCTTAGTGTTCATGCCCCACAGACTCAAATTCCTAATGAAAACAAAAAAAGAAAGCATTATTCATTTTCCATTGCCGAAATAAATTAATTCATCAAGAAATATTTAGAGAATAATTACGATCAGTCAGTCAGTCATTCACATATGTAACACATACTGAGGTCAATTATGCAGCAGGTGATGGAGACAAAAGGGAAACGAAGCAGGCAAAGCACTACATCTAGGGCAGAAACTCAGAAGTAACCCAAACTTCCTAAAGTTGTTTCTCCATCATTCGAGAAACTGATATAGTGGTGTCTTTCATAAAAGACTTTATTAGGTTACAGGGTTCACTGTCATGGTTGAGACTTAGGAATTATCCAGAAAAACAGAAAGTTCTCATCATTAGCTTTTGATGATCTGCAAAACAATTCGACCAGAAAATTCATTACTTATGCATCTATCCATCTATCTTTGTCTAGGTATCATAAACTATGTGTAGAATATAGATTCTGTCTTCAGATGCTCAAAGTTTAAGAAAGAGATAAGGTAGAAGACAGTATCATAAATGGAATATAAACAAGATTGGTGGAAGTTTAGATGGAATCACTCTAAATCGAAAGAAAACAGAATTTTCAGGGGAAAGATGCCATTTGATGTCAGCCTCAAAGAAATGTAGAAAAATGCAGAGATGGGTGAAATGCGTAATCAGCAAAACACTCAGCTTTGAGAAACGTTGGTGAGCAGGGAAAAGACAAGTTTTCTGTGTTGGAAAGAGACCAGAAACAACCTCCTTTATTTTTCTCTTCTGCAAAATGAAAATAATAATGCATTTACAGGGTTACTGTATAGATTAAAATTAAGTAATACATGTACTACTCTATATGGAACACTAAGATTTGGCTCTGCACCAAAAATGATGTACATGAACCATGCTTCTCTCTTTAAATTATGGTGGACTGTATGGAGAAACAGATTAAAGGACCTGGAAAGGCAACCTAGGGAATGACTACAAAAAAATCTTCAGGGGCTAGGCAGGCACAGGGGACCGTGGTTCGATTGCTGGCACCACATGCTATGCCAGCCCCACCCTCAGGATGGGCTGAGCTGGCAAAAAAAAAAAAAAAAAAAAAAAAAAAAAATCTTCAGAGTCAAAGTATGAGTTTTTGAAACGTTCTGAAGGGCACAGTGAAACCACATGTTCTGATGCAGGAACAGGCAGAACGGGTGAGGAGAGAGAACACAGAGCAGCTAGTGTGAAAGTGACTGCAAAACAGCCTGGGGCGGATAACAGCAGTCTGACCTATGGAGCAGATATTAATAGAAAGAAGATCTATTTGGCCGCTATTCCAGAAATGTAATCAGTAAGACTTGGAAACTGAGTAGATTATGAGGAGGGCGTGAAGAGCTACAAGGGCCAAACATTCGAGGCTGCATGGTTTTAAAAGCAGTAGTTCCTTATTAAGACATTGTACGTCTGGCTTGGAATCCTCCCACTCTCCTCACATACGCTCATGGATCTGACCTGGCGAGAGCTCACTGCTCGGCAGCCTTGCGTCACCGTCAATGTACATGCCAAATTAGAACGAATAAGGGCCGGCCACGTAACTCAGCCAATCAAAGTGCCTGCAAGCAGGCGCAGGGGGCAGGGGTTTGATCCCCTGGGGGCACACTGAGATAGCTGAGACTGGGTGTGGAGCACACGCATGCTTGTAATCCCAGCTCTTGGGAGGCTGTAAACAGGTAGATGACTACAAGTCTGATCTAATAGTGAGATCCTGCATACCCTGTAGACCCTTTGCTAAAATAAATAAATAAGAACAAATGTATCTAGCAAGGTGAGGCACATGGCTAAACACAGCCTCCGAGGGGCAAACCCTACAGCTGCATCTGTGCACTCTCATCATGTACAGACGACACACTACATGAAGGAGGAGGTGGAGGATCAGTCAGCTTAGTTTAAAGAAGAACGAGCTAGCTAAGGAAACCTCTGTTCATATCATCAACGTTTTCTAGTGGTACAAAAAGGCAATGCACATGTGGAGATACATATTACAACTAATTTCTACCTTCTTTACCTTGAGTAAAGGTACCCTGCATTTTCACAAATAGCAGCAAACAGTGGTACGACGCAGAACAGATATCTTCATTGTTTAACCCAGTATTAAATTCCAAGCTTTTTTTTTTTAACTGTCATGTAACACTTCCTCTAAGTGTTCTCTAGACCAATAGACAAGGCCCTGAGAAATGCTGTCTTTATAAAACAATTCTCATTCTTCTCATGAAAAAAGAACAATACGACTCAAGCCCATGTCTCCACAAAATCACAAATCAGCACATATCATGAATCCAAAATGCTTCATGTGGGTATCTGTAAAGGCTAAATTCTTATAGCTCATGTAGGGGGGTGGGCAACAGTATAGAAATCTAACAAAGTAAATCAGTATCAGTGCAAACCTTCTCAATTCTAACCAATAGCTTCACTGTCTCTTCTATCATCTGGGACAACAGACTGAGGGCAACATTTGGTGTTTGGATCCAGAGCTTGGTACCTTACAGTGTGCAGGGACATCTGTTCTTCCCAGAGCTGGCACTGCAGATCAGCTAATTAAACAAGTCTGCCAACTTGTAAAAATACAGTACCAGCAAATTCTTTCCCTCGCTTTCAGGAATATCATATCACCTCTTTCAATTAAAAAGCTTCCTACCTCTCTGTCTAAACCATCAGCTTTAAAAATGAATTTACTACACTGACATCCACACCCAAAATTATCTCACCTGTCTAAAGCACACCAGGTCTTCTGAGGATGGGAAAAACGTCTGCCCAGAAGCTGCTGTGCTTTGCTAGGGAAACGTAAGCTCGGATTATTAAAGAACCAGGCAGAAAGAGTCTGAGACCTGGAAAAAGTCCAAATCATGACCTAAAAACAAGAACCTTCAGAGGGTTCTTAGCTTGGAATAGAAGAAACGGGCAGACGCAGCTTCTCTGCTCTACAGGAGTACGTGCGACTGTAACTGGTAATACTAAAAATGACTCAAGGGGAAGCTCAGTTTGGTATGTTTCCCTGCAAAGATGACACAAGTGGAAAAAACAAAACAAAACAAAACAACTGTCTTATCACCCAGAGTCTTCACTAAGCTGTCCATTTTCTGCCAGCTAGGATCTGTGACCAACCAGAGAGAAACAGCGACCAGAGTATTTATAATTTTGTTACACGTTTCTGTTGCATCTTTTGTACTGTCAAGATTTAATCACTTCCCTCCTCTAACCCCCAGGGTACGCCCTTCCTGTACCTCTTTGATACAATGATTTCTATTACACATACTGCCATCAGCACCTCTCTTGGGCTCCATGTAAGAATATACTCCTTCAACTGTGTCTGCTTTAGCTGCTCTAAGACTCAGGAAATTTTGGTAATATTAATCCAGCCTGGTCTCTTCTCTTATGACACTCCCAGGTTGTTCCCAGTCCATGAAATAAGTAATTAGGGTAGTAGAGAAGGCAAAGAACAAACAAAACAAAAGCAACATAAACTCTGCAGTCCGGCAGAACTCAGATAAGTCCTAATGCTCTTTTAAAGATGTGGGTTAAATAGCACGTTATTAACTTCTCTACACTACACCTGTTTCTTTTAATTTATAAAATATTACTGTGATGACTGGGGATAACACATATGAATTACTTAGCTTGATACTGATGAGTATACAATGAAAGGATGCTTTTTACCATAACTGTAACAATCAGGAACAACATTAATAATGACCATCAGTACCAGTATTAACAAAGAATTGAGTTTACAACTAAAGTTGGAAAGAATGAGTAATTTTTCTTTAAATGGAAAGGAATGGCATATAAAGAATAATAAAAGGACGGGTCAGTTTTGGAGGAACTGGATTAAGAATGCTAAACATTCAGACTAGAAGCTTATAGGCAACTCAATTCACAGCTTCTCTTGACTCAAAGGAAGCTGCGGTAGCTCCTTCCAGCAGGATTAAAGACTGTTACCATCAGACTGTTACGTGTCTAAAAGTAGACATGAAGTGATCTCAAAGAGCAATATACAGGAGCAAACGAAGACCAGACAAGGGAAACGAACGCCACAAATCATTCGGCAGAACTAGGGCTAAAAGGCAGGAGCTAGGAGCGAGCAGTACTGCACAGACGAAGTCAGTGGACAGCAGTCAGCAAGCATTCTGAATCCAAATCCAAACTAACGCTGGGGATCTGGGCAAGTTATTTAATTTAACCTAGCTTGCAGTTTGTCTATGAAAAGAGTCTCTAAAACAGTACCTTCCTTGCATGGCTATTTTTGTAAAGCCTGCGTTTATATGTATCAAACACTTACTACAGCTCCAAGCCAGGCATAGTAATAGCTGTGCAGAAACACAATTTTTTATTATTCCTTGTTATTATTGGCAGTGGTAGCAGCTGCCACTGCCACCCCCTATCACCCAGCCTATAAGAAATGAAGAGGGACTTTTCAATAGGCCGGCTGCACCTATAGTATTGTATAATTTAAATAATAAAAATTCAGTCTTCTTGGAGACTGTTTAACCTTATCTTAAAAACAAGTTAGAGACAATCCCAGGTTTCAAGTGCTCACTCAGTCCTAAAGTCTGAGTCACATGGTCTTTTTCTAACTGTGTCCACTTCATTGTCTCTATTTTCTGCACTGTATCAGTGGCTCACTCACCTGTACTCATGGTGGCTTGGATCAAGAGCAAAACTGGAGAACCTAAGTTGATTAATTAAAAACAGTCTAAGCCCTTGACTCACCCTGAGGCTCACTGCCCCAACGAGGCTCATTACCCCAATAAAAGACATTTAGCTTTCTGGGGGAAAAAAAATAGTCTTTACTGAGCATCTGCTATGAGTCCTCCTGTGGAAAAGACTGATATTTTTGAGAAAGAAATGTACAGAAAAAGCGCTTTCACATTTAAACTAGAAAAGTAAGCTACTATGCTTTCTTTCACAAGTTTGATTCTTCTAGTAATGTACTCTACTGGTTTGACTTTTATTTTTTTTTGCATGGTTTATTACTTTTCATGTCAGCTTTCTATATCTATTCCTCATGCATTTTTAACAGAATGCTGATCAAGAACTTAACAACTTCCATGCCTCAAAGGTCACTCACTAACAAGACTGGTTTTCAGTAAGTCAGTGAGATTATCACCTGATATTTACCCAGTCAGGACATTTAAAATACCTGCACACAGCCAAGGAAGATACTGCCATGTCCCCCAAGTTGTATCAGTATGGGACATTTAAACAAATCAGAAGGAAACTTTTGGTTAAGCTGAATCAAGGTCAGATTAAAACAACAACAGAGCTTACTGGAAAAAAATGTTTCACTGTTTTGGCTATTTTTCTCGAAAACTTATTGAAAGAACTAAAAAAGTTTTGCTTGGAAAGGGGTGTAGTTTAGACTCAATCCCCAATACAAAAAAAAAAAAAAAAAAAAAAAAAAAAAACCACAAAAACAAACAAACAAACAAAAAAACAACCCCACAACATTCCTGTAATCATCACAGACATTTTGATGATATCTATACTGTCAAAATGACTCAAAGGATCTAAAACAAAGTTAAAAAAAAAAAACATCCAAGTCTTTTGCCAAGGGACTTCTAATTCAACCACTCAACTCTTACAGTTCATTTCGCTGCATATGTGATCATTTAATCTTAAGTTTTTTCTAGTTTTTGCAGTACTAAGAATAAACTCAAGGCCTCTTTGTCAAGCCCTCTACCACTGAGCTACATCTCCAGCCCTAATCATGAGATTTTTGATTAAAGGATTAAGAAGCAGATACTGAGAATAATATAGGAGGAGATGGGAATTTGAAAAACACTTATGGTTATCAACAATGTGGCAAGACAAGACTTCAGTTTTCTTCGGCTTTACCTTTATCCTGTAACTGAGAACTCTCATAGAATGATTTTTATTTGCTAAGTATCCAAAACTTTTTGTACATTGTTCTTATTGTCAAAACTTTGTGAAAAATGTTATTCCTTTTTACAAGGAAAACAATGTTCATCAAAAAGTGACCTATCTAAGGTCTAAACCAAAGTAGTGTTTAGTAAAACACTAACCAAAATGTCCATGTGTAAATGAAACCAGCCATAAAGCCACACTGACATAAATATATTACACTTACCTAGCTGATTAGAGTACCGCTCCCTCCAGGCATAGTCTGGCTGAGGAGCTGGTAACCACATCAAGGAATAACTTAAATCTCACTTTTCTCTAATACAGGACATAATGGAGGGAACGTCACAAAGGAGATGTATCAGTGTGCACGGAAGATGATCCATTTCAAGAGCCTTGTACACTTTTGGCTTCTAACCACTCTGTAGACGTCAGGATAGGGAATTTTAAAAGATCTAATAAAGTTAGCATGATGTAATCTAAGAGTCAAATAAAACAAGGGCTTGATTCCTCTCTAACCCCTTACTATGTAGCCCAGGCTAAGTTACTCAATTTACTAGTTTTCTGATTACAAAATAATACTTAAGATTGTTGGCAAAGTTGGGGCCAGGATTTACTGAGCTAATACAGCTATTAAGCCCTCAGTAAATACAACTATTTGTATTTTTTTATAGATTGAGGCTGACAGAACAAGTGTTTGACCAAGGTCAGACAGAAAATTAGGAAGCAAAGAGTTTGAGCTTCAAGCTTCTGATTATGAGGATAACTCAATTCTTATTACATATTATTGTCAAGCATGAGTGTAGCTCTTCTAGCTAAGTCTAAATCAACTTTGACAACACTATACCTAGTTGTTCTGCTGACAGAGCCAGTGCTACTGTTCTGTCACAGAGGAAGGAATCCCAAAAGAGATCATTCAGAACAGTACTAACTCTCCTTCAAAGTATGCTTGCCTTCAGCCTGATGTGTACTACATGGTGTGTTTTGGAGTCAGTGGCCTCATCCTACAGGCCCTGGACTCATCTACCTGCTATCCTTAAGTTCCTCCACTTACCTATCCCACTGCTCCTGGTCTAAAAACAAGGCAAAAAAAAGGTGCAAGGCTCCTCTCTACCTAAAGAGAGAGATTTATCTGCTTACAGTATATATGTAATAATATTCACTGGACCATTCTCCTTTCTATTAAGAGAACAGGCTGAGAAAATAAGACTGAAAAGACTCAAATAAAAGACCAACAAAGGTGAGAATGTGCATTATGAGAATCTGGGTATTAGCTTAACTCTGACATATAGATATAGCTCTAAATAGGCTATTATAAACTGAATGAGAAGCAGACCGAGCAACTCAGTGATATACGAAGAACTCCCATCTTTTAGAAAACAAAACAAAAACAGTAAAGTGATATTAAAAAACTAAAAAGTTCTGAAATGTGAGCACTTACTGTTCACTCAACACTAGGTATTCAGATTTGGTTCACTAAATCCTCACAACAGTATCATACCATTAATTCAATGCATCCAAAAGTTTAGTTCATTCAAGACTACAAAGTCAGGACAACACAGAGCCAGGATTGGAACCCAGAGCACCTGACTGTAGAGCAAGGTGACTCAATTTGGCATTATTGACATTCTGGGTCACACAATTCCTTGCTGTGAGGGCTGTGCTATGCATTATAAGATAACAGTGTCTCCCCACTAGAGGCCAGTGGAACCTCCCCACCTGTGACAACTAGAAATGTCCTCTGAGGGATGAAATCCCTCCTTGTTAAGACTTACTGCTTTAAAACATAGCACAGGTCTGAATGCACAATACATGAGCCAACCCCCTTTCTGTTTGTGTCACAACACAAACATTTCATTCACAGAACCACTGCCTCTTTGAGCTATAATAAACCTTATGGGATTAATATTCCATGCCTCCTCACACAGGTCTCATACACCTGTTATTATGACTTGGGGTGTAAAGAGACAAGAAGGAGTAGCAGATGACCTTGAGTGGTTTCCTATCTTACCTCTCTAGTTTTGACCATCCTCTTCTCTAAAGACTTACACTTTCAGCAGGCACTGGAAAGAGTAGGATGGAGCAGAGCAAGTGGCAATATCATGCCTATATCCAGATAAAGGATCTTGATCAATAAGTAGGAAGACTCTGCCTTTCACAGAGAATGTCTACTTTATTCCTAAACCCCTGAACTCTGTTAAACTTCATGCACTTATACATAGTTTCATAGATTACTTTTAGGTCTTTGGGTTGCCAGAACTACTCCTGATTCCCACGCAGAGGTCAAGAAAATCCCTTTAGTAGCCTAAGAAACTGACCCACAAGTGCACTTAAATTTCACAGCCTAGTTAAGGAATCTTTACCCCATCATTCAACTTCTCCAAACCCTGTTCCTACCCTCTTGCAATTTAGAATTTCGATCTTTTGAGTTATTATTCATTCATGTGTCTCCCAACCTCTCTGACATATTCTTTAATCCTTTTTCCAAATCTCTGTAGCCTTCAATCTTGCATCCCAGCTCAATGGCCCAATCCTACACCTCAGATTTCTGCCGGTCTCCATCTGTGTCCCCATCCCCCGCATTCTATCAGGCGCTGTGCCGCCTTCAAACCCTACTCCTTCCTCCCTCCAACCTCCAGTGATGCTTTCAAAAACCTTTGCCAGGTTTCTTCTTTTGGCTGACAGCATAATGCTTTCTACGGATCCCCCCAGATCCTGCTCTGGAAATCCCTTTATCTTTAGCAATGAGATTCTGCTTCCTCTGATCTCAGATCTTGTCTTCCTCTCCAAATCCCTATCGCCCCCAGATTTCCTCCAAGCTCCCGAGATTTCTCACTTCAAATCTCATGGCCTCCCCAAATCATCATTCATCTGAAATTGTGCACCGTGACCCTTGCAGACGCCTCCGATTCCCTTTTGTGTCCAGCGGCTGCACCTTGTCTTCTCAGGGCCCCTACATTACCTCATAACGTCCCGAGACGCTGCCGCTGAGAATCTTCGCAGAGCCCCTTGCTCCCCTCCCCCTGCTGCAGCTCCTCGGAGCTCCTCAGCTCTGTGCAATCCCTCCCCAGCAGCCCCGCAGCCCCATCCCCACCCCCACCCAGCCCTGCCTCTCAGATTCGGCCTCAGACCCTGCCATTCGGGCAAGCGACCCCCCGCCCCGCCCTGCCGCTCAGCCACAGCCAGCGACCACGGCCGCAGACTCGGGTCCCGGACCCTCCTTCCCGCCCCCTACCTGACCGCCCGTGGCTCCGACACGTCCACCGCAGCCAGCCCACCGCCCGCCGCTCGATGCGCCTGCGCCGCGGCGCTCCCCCTCCTCGGGCGCCAATTGGCAGAACCGCTTGTCTGTCACTGTGCCCGCCCCCCCCTCCCGAGGCATGCTGGGACTTGTAGTCCTGAGAGCCCGGTGAGGAGCAGGAGGTGGCTGAGGGCCGAGTCTCCCTGGCTGGAGGCTTTAGCAACACCCGAAGCAGGCTTCTTCCTCTTCGCGCGCGAGAGGAAACTCAGGCCCAGGACCGCAAGGGCTCTGCCCGAGTTGTCTCAGCGAGTCGAAAGCCAAGCCGGAACTCGCGGGTCGACTCCGTCCCAAGGTCGCAACTCCTTCACTGAACCGTGACCTCCAGGAGTGCAGGACCTCGGTAACCTCAAAAGAGCCGGGACTCCTGGGAGAAGGGCCTCTCGGAACCTCAGCTTTCCCATCCGAGAGATGGGGCAGGAGAAGACAAGCTCCTGCCCCGACGCGGGCTCTTCCAAAGGCAGTGCCTGCGGCCCTGTGCTCCTGCCACCCACGCGCCTCCCTGTAGGGACTTGCGCTGAGCAGCGAGCCCTGCCCCGAAGGAGTCTCTGGTCTGCGCGCTGCTGGGAGACCGAGGCGGGGCGGAGGGGGAGCGGGCATCGTGGGCCCCGCGCCTGCCTGCCTGCCTGCCAGGGGCAGCTGACCTGGAGCCCGAGCCGAGGCCAGCTTCGGGGCGTGGGGCCGGAGGGAGCGTCCGTACCGGGTCGGGGCTGATCTGCCCTCTGCCTGGCAGGACCTGCCTTCCCTAGAGTAGTTGGAGGCCAGTCAACCTCTCAGACTGTGTAGCTCAGGAGCACAAAGGGGTCTCAAGTACTGTAATCTCCGTCCGCTTGGTATCGAAATTTCACGTAGCAGTGTAACCCTGCACAATGATTAAACAGAAACAATAATAAAACTTAACTCTTTAAGGGTTTTCTGAGTGGACACAACTATACATTTCACCAGCCTAGCTCATTGTCATAACAGCACTTTAAAATAAAGTGACTGATACCTGTGTGATTAAACAACACGGTCACTAGTTCCTAAATGTTAGAACCTTGTTAAACCCAATTCGGAGAGCCAGGCATGGTACCCAGTGCCACTCAACCCAGCTACTCAGGAGGCTGAGGCAAATGGATCAGAAATTTGAAGACAGTTTGGGCAACCCAGTGACACTTTCCCTCAAAGTAATATTTTAAAGGAGCTGAGAGTATAGCTCAGCATTTTAGCTAGCATGTGAAAAGAACCTGGGTTCAATCCCCAGTCACACAAAATCAGAAAAACAAAACAAATCAAAACTATGTAAACTCGATTTTAAGAATTGTTTTATCTCCAAATGAAAATGGGATTTGGTATGAGGATTAATCCAGATCATGACTGATTTGTACTGACTTTTTCATAAATTAAAAAAAATGTAATTAGTTTTTACACCTTCTGGGCTGCTGGCTCCATAATTCCTAGCCTTCAGCATTTCAGGTTTTAGACTGAACAGGAGGTTTGATTGACATATTTCATGGCCCTTTGAGCAGGCCTCCCAGGGACTCTGGACTCCTTGATTGGAAGCCTCAACAATGGACTAGCAATCCAGAGCCATCTGGGTTTCCTCAGATAGATCATGAGTAGATTGAGTGAAAATTGGACTGAGAAGAGATCCCAGTTGGAGACTGAAAGACGTAGAGTACTTTTGATTGAAATTGGCAACTGATGCATACAGAGAGAACCCTGGAAAGTCAGAGGAAGGGGCTTGTGCTTTCCTGACCTCGTGCTCCTGGTAACTGTGTTGTGCTCACTGCATGAGGACCTGTAGCCTTGATGTTTTCTCACAAAGCATATACTAGTTGGACTTAAATTATTCATTACCTATGGCCTTCACCAGTGAGATGTGTATTTCCTGAAGGACACTGCCTCCTCGGTTAGCCTAATGCTCAACTGAACATAGCAGTAAGATTTGCTGAGTAAAGAAGTCAGAACAAAATGTGACCTGAGGCAAGCCACATTTCCTGTTTTACCTGGAGTTATTCTAGCAGCAGAATAACTCAGTGGGATCAGTCAGGTAAGAGTTGGCCATTTATTGAGCATCTTTAATAGATACTTTATAGATACTTATATCACTGTCTCTTTAACAATTCCTCAAGTAGAGAGCAGTAGCTTCATGTTGCAAAAGAGGTACCCAGTAGATGAAAGAATTTGCTTAAAGTCAACATCTAGGAAGTGGCAGCATTAGAGTACAAACCCAGGCCCGTTAGCCCATGACATACTCTGAAACACCAGCCCAGAGATACCAATATTTAAGGGCACAAGCCGTCTTTCCATTTATTAAGGTTGATAAGATTCAAAAGAAGGCCGGGGAGATAGCTCAGTAGAATAAGCACTTGCCTGGCAAGCACAAGGGCCTGAATTTAAAAAAAAAAAAGATTCAAAAGAAAAGGTAATACTTAGAGATGGTGATTGTCTCAGTTACTCTTCTTTCATTGCTGGGGCAAATATCTGACACCCAAAATGAAGAAAGGACAGGTTTGTTTAGCTCAGTTACTGGAGTTCACAGTACATACTTGGCTGGCTCCAAGGCAGGGTGGCACAGGGCAGAAAGCATCCAGTTCATGATGGTGGAACAACAATGGCAACAGAGAGAGAGAGAGAGAGAGAGAGAGAGACAGAGACAGAGACAGAGACAGACAGAGAGAGAGAGACAGTCTGTGTCTCTGTCTCTCTTATATTGCATTTAGGCTCTCTACCCCAGGTTGGGTGTAGCACTCACACCCATAATCTCAGCCGTACTAAGACCTTTAATCTTTAATCGCAGTGGATCACCCATAATCCCAGTGGATCATGAGTTAATCTTAAACTCTAGAAGTCCCTGCCCCATGACTGCATGAGTCTTTGGGGGGAAAACTAGACACAAACCATAACAGTGATACTTAGGAAATCAGGCGATGCCTGTACATTTTGACTCTCCTTATGATCACCTGGTATAATTCTTTCAAGGCAATAATTTTCTCTCGCTGATCTGAGCAATGTTACCAGAAGAGTGGGAAATGGTATCTTCCCTGGATGTCTACCAGTTGGAGGTTCAATTTGGTTTATTCCACTAGAACCTCAGAGGCTTTTGGGTAGGGGTGTATGTCCACCTATATGCTATTACAGGTAGAAGATATCAGAAAATTGCTGTCAGATGGTTTCTAACTTATCCTTTCTCAAACTAGGCAGGGAGAAGAAAGCACTGTCCCGCAAAGCCATAGTTAACAGCTCAGAGATCCAGTTCAGAACTGTACACACGCACACGCGCGCACGCACACACACACTCACACAGAGCATATATTGATATTGATGTCTTCCCAATCATAGAGAAGAACTCATGGTACTTCTGAAAGCCCAAGGATAAAACTCAAGGTTGCCTTTAAAAAATCCTTTTCTTGGGGGCCAGGGAGATGGTTCAGTAGAATAAGCGCTGGCCTGGCAAGTGCAAGGGCATGAGTTCAATTCCCAGTTCCGAAAAAAAAAAAAAAAAAAAAAATCCTCTTCTTACTTAAAAGATAATGTGTGTGCATTTGACTGTCTTTCTTAATGTTGAAATTACTGATTGAATTGATTGCCACACTTCCCATAAAAATTGCAGAGTAAAGTAAGCCCTCCAGGGATCTGTACTCACTTTTATATTACAGTTTTTCATATGCTGGCACAATATTAACATCCCTCTTAAACATTTTAAAGATACTCTTTGTGGAGTCTTTATTCAGAATTTTAATATAATGGTTTTTCATTTCACATTTAAACCACTTGTATCAGTTACTTAGAACAAAGTCACAAACTGCCACAAAGTCCGTGGCTTAAAACGGGTCCGTTTTTGTTTTTTTCCTCACGGTTCAGGAGATGTAAAGTCTGAATTCAAGGTGTACACAGGCCGAGGTCAAGCCAGAGCCTTGCTTATTCTAGCTTCTGGTGGCGTTGGGCATTCCTTGGTTGGTGAACCCCAGTCCCACTGGAGTAAGGGGCTGGCCCACTCCAGGGTGGGTGAAGTCAGCTTAACTGATTACGTCTATGACATTCTGAATTACAAATTAAAGTCACATTTTGATACCCTAGGAGCTGGGTCTTTAAAACATCTTTTTTGAGGGAAACAGCTAAACACTGTTTCCTCCATTTCTAAAAAAAAAAAAAAAAATGGTTTTCTTTCACTTTGAAACAGGGTTTCCTGACTCGCAGTACTGTTAAGAGCAAAATGAGATCTTAGTTATAAAATGCTTGGATCGAAAATGCTTACTATTTTGCCTGACACGTACTTTCAGTATTCATTATGTTACATTTGTTATTATTGCAATAAGTTTGTGGTCTAAGTACACCATCATGTAGGAAGAAAGAAGGCTTTGTAGGCAGGTAAAGCACCAACTCCAGCTGCCTGGAAGGTATTTTGGGACGGATAAGATGATGTGAAGTAGTTGCTTGGTGACTTGTAACAGCTGAAGCATTGCAACCTCAGGCAATTTAGCATCTTTGTTCTTCATTTGTATCCTCCACAAAATGGGAATAGTAGTAGTTATCTGCCACATAGAACTATGAATATTAGATGACCCAGTAGATCTAAAAGGTTTAGTCCTACTTGGTAAAGAATAAGTACTCTATGAATGTTAAACATGGTTGTCATTAATAATATTGTTACCCAACATGTAACTCAGTTGTGCTCCAAATTTTCTGATCAAGAAGATTATGGAGCCACAGAATGTGTTCGATGATCTAAAGTGAGCCTGGAGAGAGTCACATGAAGAGAAAAAACATTTTCTCAAGTCTTCACAGAGAGCAAATTGTTCAAGCAATGGCTGTGACTCATCCTCATGTCAGACACTGACAAAAGGATGTACAAAAGGCGGTACAGGGCTACAGGATAAATCCTGAGAGTACTTGGCTGACCTTATCAGATACCAAAGTTACACATCTTGGTATATAGGTCTTGCTATATCTTGGTCTTAACCATCCAGCAGAAAAGTGTAAAAATGAGGTATATAAAGTGAATCCATGTTGATACAATGAGCTGTAGGGGGCTCGGCTCAATAACTTCTGAGGATGACCCACTAATATTATAGACTGCTGGACAGTGTTGGATTGTTTGGTTGAGTTCAAACACCTATAGTATTTGGATGCCAGTAGAATATTCACCTCTGACAGGACAAAAAAGTAAATAAAAATAAAAATTTTAAAAAATAATATTGTTACCAATGTCATTATTCTCAACAAAAAGACTCCTTTTCCTCACTTATTAGCAACTTAATTATGAGGAGAAGAGGAATGTTTTGCTTACAGAATAGAGGAGGAAAAAAGTTAGGAATTTAAATTCTCATACCTCCTAACCAAATTTGTCTGAATCTAGAGGTTTGCGATTAATAGAATTTTCATGAAATAATGTAAAGTTATATAGACATTCCTCATTTAATGACCTACCTGCTTAACAGCTGGGTTACGACCCACCAAGGGGCCCTGTTTGAACTTAGCCCCTGCTGCTTGGCTTATGACCCACATTTAACATAGGGCTGTGATGCAGGAGCAAGAGCGGCTGTGCAGCCTTGTGGTGACCTCTTCTACAGTTCAGTACTATGCAGTACTTTATAATTTTTGTTGATTGTACTGCATAATACTATAGTTTTATGTTTTATACATTCCCATACTGCATGTAAGAGACATGCAAATAAAAGCAAAGTCATCAAGTTGGAGTTTCTTTTGACCATTTCTTTTTTCTGAATATTGTCATGTATTTAGTATATGTTTAATTCCTTTATTTTTTCCCCTGTATTTAGGACAGGGTCTACAGGGTGACGATGTAGATCATACTCGTAGTGATCCTCCTGTTTTCAGCCAAGTGTTGGGATAACAGGTGTGCGTCACCATGCCCAGTCTCAACTGCTATCTCAGCGCAATCCAGGGGTGGTGCCGGCATGGCAGGCCAGGGATTAAATCCTGCTCATTGCACTTTGCCAAAGCAGGTGCTTTGGTCTGCTGAGCTATCAGGCTGGCCCTTCAGCTCCTTATTTAGTGACCAGTCGATTTAACAACCTAGTATAGAAATGGAACTTGGGGGTTAAAGGAGGGATATCTGTGTGCCTGTATTGCTAATGTGTCACATAACAAATGACTCAAAATTTTGCCACCTAAAGAACACATACTTATGATATAGTTCCTGTGACCCAGGAATCTTTGCACAAGTTAGGTGGGTTCTTTGCTTCACAGTGTCTCTCAAGGCTGCAGTCAAGTTATTGACCAGGACTGAAGTCTCATCTGGAGGCCTGACTAGGAAGTATCATTTCTAAGATTACTAATGTAGGTGACTAGGGTCTCCATTCCTTGCTGGCTTTAGTCTATTGTCTGTTCTCAGTTCCTTGCCACATGAGCCACTCTATTATTAATTTTATTTTATCAAAGCCCACAGGAAGGGCTCAGCTAACAAGATGGAAGCCACATAGTCTTTTGTAACTAATCAGACAAGTGGCATCCCCTCCCTATTGTCATGTCATATTGGCTCTAATCAAGCTATTAAATTGAAGCAGGTAGTAACAGGCAGTGAATATCCGGAGGGGAGATTGTTGAAGACTATCTCAGAGGCTTTTTCCTGTCTCTTGTTTTCCATCTGTTTTTTATTCCCTTTTCTCTCATTATATTTTCATATGTGTCTGTCTGTCTGTATAGATACCTACCTGGCTCTACATTTTGGTGAAATTGCCTCAATCTCCATATGTCATATTTTATACCTGTATGTTTTTCAGTCTAACCAACACTTGATCCATGCTGCTTGCTCAGTAGATGCTTGAACTGAATTTAAATTTAATGTGTAAGAGTATTTGAAAAGAATAAACTGTATCACTTAATATAATCACTCTATATTTATAAATTATTTGTAAATATATACAAATGTAAAAATATAAATATATAAATGTATATTTATGTTTACATATAAATATATACATATCTAAAACAAAGTTCTCCTTAATGTTTTCATCCATACTTGATGATGATTCTAGCTATCCAACAAGTGCTTTTCCTATAAATATAAATTGATCTTTTATTTACCTAGTATGAAGAAATATTTGAGATCTTTTTTCCCAGCCTTCTTATCTGTCATACTGGCTACATAAGAAATTTGTCAAGTTGACAAGCTCATCTTTGTACAAATAAGAATGAATAAACATCTTTGTGCAGAAATTTTTTTCTTTTCATTTTTTTCTTGAGCTGATATGACACAACTATTTGAGAATTTTGAAGTTCTATTACCACATACATGTTTGTCACTGACTAGACCCACTGTGCAGTGGGCTAATCCCACTGTGTGAGGTTAAAGGTCACATCCTTCCTAGCCCGGAAGCCCTGCCCAGGTGTGTTCCCTGTGTAGTTTCACCAGTCTCAACCCAACTCATCGCTGAATGAGGCATACCAGGAGTGTTTCCATGGGTCTTATTTTTTTTAAGCCCTGAATCTCAACCCCAGTGCCAAATTTCTTGATCTTCTTGGCTCCATGACTCATGCCACCTTTTCTTTTGCTGATCGTTATCACTAATCCATCAATTGACATCTGCAAGATTAGCTGTTTACTGAGACGGTCACCTTTGTTCAGTCTCCTCACATAGTCTGTTTGCATTATAGCAGTTATTTTATTTTATATATTTGGTACAGAGTCTCAGTACACATCTGACTCATAGTGATCCTCCTGTTTTCAGCCTCCCCAGCTCTGGGATTACATGCATGTGCCACCAAACCTGTCTCAATGGCCAACTCAGAACACCTGGGCTGGGGTGGGGCTGGCCCAGCAGGTGGTACTGGGGTTCGAACCCAGGTCCCTGCTCTTGCCTAAGCAGGTGCTTAGTCTGCTGAGCTATCTCCCCAGCCTATTTTGTTTGTTTGTTTGTTTGTTTGTTTATTTATTTTTGTGGAACCGGGGATTGAACTCAGGTCCTTGCGCTTGCCAGGGAAGCACTTATTCCACTGAGCCATCTCCCCAGCCCCATTATTTCTTAAAAATATAGAAATTGTGATGCTATTTTAAAACTTCAAACACAATGCATAAGAAAATGTTGATAAACTGGGCTTTATTTAAAGACTTCTGGTCTGCAAAAGACAATATGGAAATCATGAAAAGACATGCCACAAATTTAGAGAAAGTCTGCAAAAACCGATAAAGCACTTACAGTCATTCAGTGAAACAGCCTGTTAACACAAAGAACTCTTAAAACTCAACAAGAACAAAACAAATAGCTTGAATAAAGTGCTTTAAAATTTTAATAGCTAGGTGTGGTGGTTCACACCTGCCATCCTCTTATTCAGGATGCTGAGGCTAGAGGATCAAATCCAACCTTGCCTTGGTTATACTGAAGGTTTAAGACTGGCCTAAATTACATAGTGTTGTCCTAGCTGAGAAAGCAAAACAAAACAAAACAACCTTAATAGACATCAAAGAGATAAATGAAAAGGTATATATAGATGACTAAAACTTAATAGATACCTTGTCCCCGGTTCCGGAAAAAAAAAAAAAAAAAAAAAAAAAAAACCTTGTCAAAGAAGATATAGATGAAAATATGTGACAGTTATTTAAGAAGATACATAAATGACAGTATAGTAAAAAAAATGTTCCACATTATATTTCACTAGAGAAATGCAAACTAAAACAAGGTATCTATGCAGTGTACCCCTATTAGTGTGACCAAAAGTCCAGAATACTGACCACACCAAATGCTGAGGTGATATGAAGCAACTTTCACTTATTGCTGGTGGGGATGCAGATTGGCATCACCACTTTGGAAAGCAAATTGACAGGTTTTTACAAAACAACATGTACTATAATAAGGTCTAGTACTTGGCTTTTTTGGTACACACCCAAAGGAATTGAAAACATATCCTCACAAAAAGCCTGCTTCTGGACATTTATAGCAGCTTTATTCATCATTACCAAAATTTGGGAGTGACCAAGATGTTCTTTAGTAGGTCAGCGGATACATAAAAGGGGTCATGTCCTGACCGGGTATCACAATGCTCACTGAAAAGAAACAGCTCTCTTACATTGTTACAGTACAGAGGAACCTTAAAACCTTATTAGTAAGTAGAAGAATCCAGTCTGAAAAGACTACCAGCTGTATGATTACAACTATGCATCATCCCTGGATGTGTCAATATTGTAGAGAGCTCTGGAAGAGCAATGGCTGCAGGAGGTCGAAGACTGCATAGGTGGAGCTCAGAGGATTTTTAGAGCAGTGCAAATATGTTGTGTGATACCATAATAGCAGACACATACCCATTGTGTATTTGTATAAGACCAATGGTTATACAGCACCAGAAATGACTCCTAATATATAAACTGTGGCCTTCAGGTGATTGTGATATGTTGGTGTATGTTTATCAGTTGTGAAAAATATACGACTCTAGTGGGGATGTTGACAATGGGAAAACCTGTGCATGTTTGAGGCCAGGGACATCTCTGTATCTTCTTCCCAATTTTGCTGTGATCCTAAAAATGTTGTAGAAATAGTATTTTAAAAATAGCACAAGTCAGTATGCATTTATAAGAGAGCATCAAAACAGCACCTAGTGTAGATCCTACAAAGCACCCTCTTTTTGCTCCCAGCAATCACTGCCTTTGCCAACTTTGTGTAATCATTTTGGCAGGTGTCTTAATGTTTCATTAAGGAAATTTTCAAGTATGCACAATGGGAGAGAAAATAATATAGTGAGTCTCTGTGTGCCTATTACGCACCAATTGTCAATATTTTACCAATTTTGTTCAGCTATTGTACAACCTTAATTTGTTTTTCGTTGCTGAAATATTTTAAACCAAATCTCAGATACCATGTGATTCCTCTTATAAACACCTTAGTACGTATTTGTGAAAGATAGCTGTTTTTAACATAATGTTATAACATCTAGCAGTTCAAAGTCAATTTTTAAAGTTTGAATCTAAAAAACTAGCTTTTAAAATACCTTTTTTTTTTGTCATAGTGGATATATTTAAATAAGGATAAAAAAATGCCCATATGTTGTATTAGGTCTCTTTTAATTTATAAAGGTTCCACACTTTGCTTTTGTCCATGCTGTTATTTGGTGGTATGCCCCTGCCATCCGGCAATTAGAAGGCTGAAGTAGTAGAACTGCTATGAGTTGAAGGCCAGCCTGGGCTGTATGGTGAGTTCAAGGCCAGGCTGAACTACATGATGATAACCTGTCTCAAAAATACCGAGTAAACAAACAAACTGTTCTACATTGCAAATTTGTCTTATTGCTTTCTCCTTTTTTCTTTTTTTGGGGGGATTTTTGGGAAGCATCTACGGGATATTCAGTGTCTCACTACTAGATTGGATTCCTGGTGATCTTCCCGTTTAAAGCTTCCCAAGAGCTGGGATTATAGGCACATGCTTCCATGCTCAGTCTCAGTTGCTGTCTCAGTGCACTCCAGGGGCAGGGCCGGCACAGCAGGCCCTGGGATTGAACCCTGGCCCTTATGCCTGCTTGCAAGTGCTTTAATCCACTGAGCTATTTGGCCGGCCCAGTTATATGGCTGGCCCCCTATTGCTTCTGTGTGTTGTGGTTTATTACTCTCTTTTAGGAGTTCATCTCTTCTTTTTGTTGCCTGGACTCCTTTGCTAGTAGACTGATGACTACTATTCACCCCTTTCTCTGACCAACATTTTTCATTGCATAAAAATATATAGGAACTTACAAAAGGAACTATATCAAGATAGTGTCATCAAAATATTTTTAAAATGTATTAATATATGTACTCTTTTATTTTTTATTTTATTTTTTTCTGCAACATTAGACATTATATTTAATAGAAAATATGTTACTATTCATTGGATTTTTAAAATTGTAATTTCATATGTTTTGATTATTAGGCATTATTTATGTAAACTCCCTGCTTTTTTTCCCCATAATTTTATTGATAAACAAATAGCAATGAGACAGTTTCAAATCAAATCGATAGGACAATTTCAATAATTAACACATTGCATACATTCTTCCTAGTGGTTAATTGCTGTACAAGATGCGGAAATGATATCCTATTTACAAACACCATTAGAACAAATCCCTCTATTCATTAAGAGAATGTAACTATATATCTATCCTAACCACTTTGAATACACAGATACAAAATGGACATACATCTGTATACCCTTTTATTGTTAAGTTCCGTTATTTGAATATTATAGGTATGTAAGCTCAGTAAAATATTCTAAAAGTGTCCAGTAGCTCATAATAGCATTGGGTCTTCCGCTTGACTGGCAATGTCAGAAATTGTTGACCTGAGTCCCCTACAGCATAACATAACAGCATGACTTTACTTCTTGTAATTCATTTTTATACTTTTCTGCTGGATGGTTAAGACCAAGGTAAAGCAGGACCTATGCAACAAGAGTTGTAGCTTTTGGGTCTGATAAGGTCAGTGAAATTCCCTCAGGATTTCTCCTGAGATGTACTCTTTTATTGATGATAAGATCTATTGGATAGTCTAAGAGAATTTCTGAGTAGAATGTGTTTTCAGATATTTGTGAAAACTGTAACAAGATTATATATATACATATATATATTCAGTCGCGTCAAAGAAATGTAATATTTTGCTCCTACTCTATTGCTTATATTCATAATTTAAGATAATGCCAGGTTTCAATGCATAGACTTTTTTCCATGTATAAGTCCATGAACCCCTCAATTCTACCCGTGGGTTTAAGAAATATCATCTAAAGTATACCAGAAGTGCACTTCCTGTAATATTGTATGAGGACTTGATGTCTACTTTTAGTAGATGTAATCATGATAAGATTGATCAGCAGACTCAGTTGCTATCCGTTTGATTTATTCAGTAGAAACTTTCCTATCACCCTTCCTTATGGTTTTAGGATGTATTTAGGATGTTTTAGGATGTGCCACTCTGCCTTGGAGCCAGCTGAGTATGAACTGAAACCTCTAAGATGTTTTGATAATTGTCTATATCTGTTACTTTATTAGATATGGTGGACAGTAATTTTATAATTTTATTATTCTTTCTGGCTTAATTACCAGTAATATTGCCCTATGTTATGGTTTGTGTCTAGCTGTCCTGCCAAAGACTTATGGAGTCATGGGGCAGGGACTTGGGTTTGAGATTGATTCATGATCAAAGGTGGGATTATGGGTTTTAGCTTTGCTGGTTATGGGCGTGAGTACTTCCCCAGCCTGGGGCATATAGCCTGAATGCAACTTAAGGGAGACAGACTTCCTCCCTGTAGCTGTTGTAGCTACTCCTCCCTTTGCTCTCTTGCTTTTTGCCACCACCATGAACGGTTGCTCTCTGCCCTGTGCCACTCTGCCTTGGAGCCAGCTGAGTATGAACTGAAACCTCTAGTAACTGTGAGATAAATAAACCTTTCTTTCTTTCATTTTGAGTGTCAGGTATTTTGTCCTAGCGATGAGAGAAGAGTAACTGGGACACCCTAAAATCCTTTGTTTTTTTCTTTTGGCAGAACCAGGGTTTGAACTCAGGCCCTTGTGCTTGCCAGGGAAGCGCCTATTCCACTGAGCCATCTCCCCAGCCTCCCTAAAATCCTTTTCACATGATAAAATTACGAATAATACTTGGCCAATTAATTTTCAGAATAATATACTGATCTAGCAGTTTCCAATAGTGACCAGTGAGCACCATTTGTTTGCTGTTTGTTCATTTAGTTTGGGATTGAGCTTTAATGCAATTGTAGTTTACCTTTAGAGCACATTATGAATTAATAGAAATATGTTTCTTTGATGATTTCTATCATTTACTATGATTATTATCTTTGATGTTCAAATTGTTTCATGGGGCAGGAACTTCTAGGGTTTGAGATTAATTCATGATCAAGGATGGGATTATGGGTTTTACTATGCTGAGATTATAGGTGTGAGTAGTCTTGACCTTCCTTGCTTTTCAGAGTTACAAAACCTCCTAGGCTTGGTTGGGCCATATTTGTTCCAGACTTGGAATCAGGATGTTTTTCAAGAATCTTTTTTTTCTTTTCTTAATGAATGGAAAATGGTATTTGGAAATCAGTATCTAAGCACTAAGTCTATGTATTTCTAATGGGTTGTCTGCACTCTCGGCCTTTTCAGTGGACAGCTCTTTCCATTTGAAATTTCATTTTACAGAATTTTTCTTTAACTTCTTTTACTTTATACCTAAACTTTTTGTCTTACACTAAAAATGTTAGTTCTTAGTATCAGTAATA
Source organism: Octodon degus (assembly GCF_000260255.1). Lineage (NCBI taxonomy): Eukaryota > Metazoa > Chordata > Mammalia > Rodentia > Octodontidae > Octodon > Octodon degus. The sequence goes on along the minus strand of NW_004524713.1, from coordinate 475,625 downwards.
TACACATATAGCCACAGAATAGCCAAAAATATGAAAATAATGGTTTCAAAATTATAATACCAGCACTAATATTATAGATAAAATCATTAAATGTAGTTTAAAATTATTTGCAGATCATTTTGTTTGTAAGATTTGTCAGTAAGCATATAACACCCTCCCAAATACTACATGATAAAGCCAGTTGAAATTATTTTTTATTTCGTTCTGTCAACAATTTGATATGTAGTTGGGTTTTTCAGTGTGCCTATAATTTTTAAAAATAAGTTGCATCTTTTATTTTTAGAAAAGTCTGCAAAATTTGTGTGTGATTGCCAAGGAAAAACTTATAAAAGAAGATAAACAGAAAGACTTCAGGTCTATCTTGTCTTGTTTCCCTGTTTCTTGAATTCTCTGACATAACTGTTTTATTAGTTGGGTTAATAATTTCAGTATTTTTTAATGAAAATTATATGTATATCTCCTGTGTAAAAAGATGAGTGAAACATTATTTCCCAGGAAAAGCACTATAAACATTGCTGGATGTACCTTTTCCTCCAATTTAATAAAATGTATTTGTGTTTATTTTATATCACATATAATAAAAATTGTTCTGATTCCTTATAAAGTACACATCATCTACCATACTTTTATTTTTTTGTGTTTAGGACGGGTGCACAGGGTGTACAGGCCTCACTGGGTAGATCAGACTCATACTGATTCTCCAGTTTAAAGCTTTCCAAGTGCTGGGGTTAGGGGTGTGCTCCACCACACCCAGGTTCATTTGCCCTTTCAGTGTGCCCCAGGGGTGGGGCTGGCATGGCAGGCCTGGGGATGGAATTCCCAGCCCCTGCATCTGCCTAAGTAAGTGCTTAGCTATTGGCCTGCCCTTAACCATACTTTTAGATACACTGTAGTTTTCAATGGATTCCCTATCCCTTTTCCATAGATTCTTATTTTTAAGAGTTTTAATGCTCATCACTATGGGGTAAGGGACAGATGCACCTGCAGTTACAGAGCTTATAGTGGCCTGGAGCTGAGTCTCTAACAATAGAGCACTGCGGGAGGCAGCCTAACATGTGAGCGTGTGCTTAGAAATAAAGGCAGGCGGAAGCATTGAATCAGTTTGGTGCTTCCTGAACCCCAGACTTCTATGATATTCTATTTCATCATCATTAAAAAGCAGTAATGGAGCTCACTTCTCCCCAGCAGCTAGGGTTTATGGAAACTTAGTATGACAACGTATGCAAAACAAGTAGCAGAATATCTGGCCTGGAATAAATGCCCGCAAAATTGTAGCAATTGTTAATGTTAATTTTACTGATTGCTTCAATGTTAAGATGGCATTTCGGATGGGTTTCATCTTTAAAATTTTAATTTAATTTTCCTTTTTGTTAGACAAGCTCTCTGGCCTTCCTCTCTCCCTAGCAGAACAGTTAAGAGAAGGAATTCACACTTTCCCATGTTGTGGAATGCCTGTGAATATGTTCAGAAATGATCTTTTAATTCTGATAAAATAAGAATAAGAATAAATGATCTTTTAATTCTGATAGAATAAGAATAAGAATAAATGATCTTTTAATTCTGATAGAATACTATTTTGATAAGAGTAGAGAAATGCAAAAGCAAGAGTCGAGTTTCTCCTATGAAAGTGGTCAGAAGCTTATAATTTTATTGCTCAATGATTCCACCAACCAAAGGCACCGGCTACCCTCCCTAGATTCTCACCGTCCTGGAAGTTTGGTCCTGGCAAAGTCCTGGCATACGATGACCTGGTCGCCTTGCTGATCTGCTTTCCTGCCTCTGGGTCATATCCACATGGCACAATCTGAAGTTTTCACCTAACCAAGGCATTGATATATCACAGGTCACTTGCTCCCTACGCTCAGTCCCAGAATGATTCCTTGACTTATCTCTACACCTGGGAGGGAAGAGGAAGGAATCGGAGAGCAGCTCATCTTCGAGTCATTACCTGAGCCAGAGTTTTTAACTAGGTGGAGGAGCTAGATCCCAGAGAAAAGGCAGGCCTCCCATTAATGATACTTGGCACTCCATTTCATACAAAAGCGGCTTTCGGAGTCAGATTCTGAATGGGCAAAGTCTACCACCTCTAAAACCTCTGTTTTCTCAGCTATGATGTAATTGTAAAATTGTACATTTTGGTGTCCAAAACACATTGTGAGTGCTGTCTTGAACTTGATAATAACTAGAAGGCTGGGAAATGTGAGTTTCTTTCCCACTTTCTCTTTTTAAAGCACTTATCCTAGTCCATCATAAAAGCTATGTTGTCATAATAGTGAAAGAAGAGCATTAAGAACTGCCATCCCATGGTTCACTAAGTGGCTGGCATGGGTACATGTTATCTTAAGCTTTAAAACCATCTGGTGTCTGTGATACTGGCCCGATTTTGTATATGAAAACACTCAGGCCTCTCCTGAGGAGGTAGTCTTCCATGCTCTCCTGCGGGCCTGTGGATAGCCAGTGCAATTCCTCTTGTGTGGACTAAGAGAAGGTGCCCCTCTGCTTGGGCTCCATTTTGTGGGCATAGACTTGGCAAGCAGAGCTGAGAATGGATCTGGTTTCTCCTCGCACTCATCCTTGTCACCCTCTTGCTCAATCTGCACAACTAGATGCAGAGGCCATCCTAGAATGCTTTGTTTTGACCAAATTGAAAGCCAAACCCATTTGTCATTCACACCATGTCCTTTCCACCACCATGCAGGTATCTAGGCCTTTTTCTGTCCTTTAAGATCTAGCTCTATTATGTTTTCTCTGCATTATATCTCTAGGCCTTTCTCCTTCTCTCTTTATCTTCCTAATAGATGCAGTGTCAACTTAAGTACTACTAACATTAGAACAAATAATTATTCACACACATATACCTAGCATTGGACAAACCTCCTAAGGAAAGGGTCATTCAGAATTTTCTAGTCGTTGTGCTAGACTTCCTTGTGTTACGGGAAGTAACACAACTGAGTAAGCGGTGGCATCCAATCTTACCTCCTTTGCTGCCCTCAGTGTCTACCCAGTTTGCAGGGCATAGATCATTTACAGATGTTTCCCAAGAGCAATCATCTTAGCAGGCACTAGAGGGCAGCAGGAGACTATACATGGCTTATTTTTAAGTCTCCAATTACGGGTCACAGTCTGTCCTTTCTCAAGAGGCACAACTGTTGATGAAATTCAGTGCTCACTGCTTCCTGATTCTGGCCAAGACATCAGGCACTACTGGGCTGTACTGGGGGTCCCTCTTTTGTAGAAAGTAGGACCTTCCAAGAGAATTGCTTGTTTTCCCTTGGAGACAGGTAACTGCTTACAGGTTATATTTTATCACTCTGAGCCTCAGTTTTCAAAGAAGACAGCAATTTCTACTTTGTAGAATGATGTTGAAAATGATACGAAACCATAGGTGTAAATTTGGTAGGTAAGCATCTCTCCTTTGATTCCTACAAGAGTTGGATGTGGGATCAGGAGCCCCATTTTACTAATGAGCACATGATTAGGGTCAACGTAGTGACCTGCCTGTGATCTAAAACTAGGCAGGCTCGCTCAGTGGCCTTGACTGGTGGTTCTGTTTGACACCAGACTATTTTGTAGGTAGAAAGCAGGTGAATTTAGAGAAATGTCTTAGCAGCATCAGGCAGCTTTCAGGGGAAGAAATCAGATTGTGACATACATAAGAATTGAGTAAATGGTGGTGCCAAGACCCAGGAGCACAAGATCCGACTGTTTATGATGTTCTTGAGTCTTTAGAATTGGGCATTCTTCTTCAGGCTTTGTTTCTAATTACTACTTCAAACGAACCAAGATTTAAACAATAATATTATTGGCATTTTACCCGTGAGAAAATACAGCCCCAGGATAAGTGCTCCAATCTCATCTAGCTGGAAAATGGGAGATCTGGAATTCAGAGTCAAGCAAGCTCCTGTGCCATAGTTGCCCATCTGTGGTTTTTCTTATTGTTTATGCATTTAGGAAAAAGCTTCCTAATGAGGTTATATCAGGTAATTTGTTTGGAGGGTCTGTAAACCTACTCTCTTTTTGGAATCACTCTTGTTGTTGGGCTTTCCATTTCTCAAATTTGCACACTTGCATATGTTTTACCAGAGGGCAGTCAGGCATCTCCCTGCAGCTTCTGTGGTATGGACTTCATTCACCTTGCTATCTGATTAATCTTAATATAGCTTTAAGTAGGGTGCAAATTTGGATAGTCCAGATAAGGCCTCCAAATAGAATAAAGCTCTGAACTCTCACAAGAGGTATTTGCACACCATGTGAAGAGTCTAAGAAGGAATTGGAGGATGATTTGGTGAATAAAACATTAGATGGGATTTCAGACCAGAAATTGCCTTCCACCCATTAAAATGTGATAGCCCAGGGGGATGGGTAGGGAAGGTGGGGGGCGTTGCTTGTGGGCAGAGATACAGGGAAGGGTCACCATGCAGAATAAAAATTGAGGCTGAAAAATTTTCAGAGAGGAAATATGTTCAGTGCAAGAAGCAGAACCAGGTAAAAATAACTAGTCTGGTCACTATCTGTGTGGCTTTGGGCAGATTACCTAACTGAGTATAAGTCGCAAAGGTGCAATGAAGACCAACTGCCTTTGGCTCTGTGGTAGTAAATTGAGATAGCAGATTTAGAGTCTAGTAAATACTGCCCAAAGAGAAGGTTAGAGAGAAAGGAGACAGGTTCACACATTCCTCTATTCATGTATTCAGATACTTACCTACAGACTGTGTACACAATATTAGACAGTGAACTCTGTGCTGAGAGTAAAAGTGCTCACCAAGACTGGCCAGTGTACTTATGGAGCTAACAGTTTAGTTGATGATATTGATACTTTTTTTAGCCAGCACGTTAACTAAAGTTACAAACGTATTAAGCATTATAGCAATGATGTTGCTAGTTCACTTGACAGGAGAAATTGAAAATAGGCAAATATACTCTGCAAATATTACATTGGTTTCAACACTGCTTTTATTTTTTATTTTTATTTTTTGGTACCAGGAATTGAACTCAGGCCCTTGTTCTCTCCAGGCAGGCCTTTAAGCCACTGAGCTATCTCCCCAGACCTCAACACTGCTAATAAGGCAACTACTTGGTTTATCTTCCTGTGCCCCTGATGAAAGTCCTGGCAGACTCCTGTTAGCACTTGTGGGTTGAATAATATGGTAGATATTTTACATTACTAACACACTTTCAGATCAAGAATTAGAACGTCCAGGCCAAAATTATAATCAAATCTCTAAATATGACATCTCTGATATGCTTACTTCTGCAGTGGGGTCATTAGGAGTTGGGTCATTTGTGACCTGCATTCTCTTTCTCTCACTTGCTCTTCCTCCTGTCCTCTTACATTCAAAGCAGAGGAAGGAGTTGTTAAGGAGTGGGATGGTCAAAGTTGCTCTGGTATCGTGTTACCTAGTTCTGTACTCTCTACCTCTAGTAGACCTTTAAAAAATATTTATGTGTATGTATTTGGTACAGGGTCATACTATGCAGTGCAGACTCATAGTGATCCTCTTGTTTCAGCATCCGCAGCACTGGGATTACAGTCATGGGCTATCCCAGGAATTGAATTCAGGTCCTTCTGTTTGCGTATGCAGGTGCTTGGACTGCTGAGCTATCTCTGTGCTGCCCCCCCCCCCAGCAAATTTTTGAAGTTTATCCTTTCTCTTGTGGAGAGGGACAAAAATGGCTTTGTGCTGATCCCCTTGGCTAAAGACTTCTCCCAAGATATGAAATATTGCAATTTCTCTTTGGTTCTTATGGATCTTCCAACTTACTGGCTCTCTGGCCATTCATTTCATGGAAACCCACTCTGGACACCACTGACCTTATATTGGAATTTCTCTTGGACAGGACTCAAAATACCTCCAGGCAAGTGTGTTCTCTACATCTGACACAGGGAAACAAAAGCATTTTTGTCTTGGAAACTTCTGGAAATTTGTGCTAATCCCCTGACTCCCTTTGTGATGCACGCTATGGAGCTTTTTTTAAATTTTTTTTCAATATTTAATTTTTTCCCATAATTATATTGATAAAAAAAATAGCAATGAGAGAGTTTCAAATCAAATTGGTAGGACAGTATCAATAATTAGCACATTGCATACATTCTTTCTAGTGGTTAATTGCTATACAAGATGCGGACATGATATCCTATCTACAAACACCATTAGAACAAATCACTCTATTCATTAAGAGAATGTAACTATATATCTATCCTAACCACTTTGAATATACAGATACAAAATGGACATTCATCTGTATCCCCTTTTTTTGTTAAGTTCCGTTATTTAAATATTATAGGTGTGTAAACTCAGCAAAATATTCTAAAGAGTCCAGTATCCCATAATACTATTGGGTCTTCTGCTTGATTGGCAATGTCAGAAATTGTTGACCTGAGTCCCCTACAGCTCAACATAACAGCATGGCTTTATTTCTTATATTTCCTTTTTATACTTTTCTGCTGGATGGTTAAGAACAAGGTAAATCAGGACCTATGAAACAAGAGTTGTAGCTTTTGGTTCTGATAAGGTCAGTGAAATCCCCTCAGGATTTATCCTGAGATC
>NW_004524713.1:456590-463683 GCF_000260255.1 Octodon degus | reverse complement strand
CATGCGATCTATTTCTTTCCTGTATTGTTCATTTAAGGAATCCATAATTTTTCTAATCTCCTCTATATTTTTTTAATCAATTTCTTCTTTGGAAGTAGTTATAAATTCTTTTACTGCAATGCTTTTTTCAGATTGGGTTTCCTCCCTATGTTTCTGTAGTTGCTTCTTTACTTCAAATGCTATGAGTTCTGAGAATTCTTTTTATATTTCAGAAAAGAATTGCACTCTGATTTCCTCTATATCTCTCTGCTGTTGCTTATTTACTATCGATGATATTAATTCATGCATTTCAGCCGCGCTAGTGTCCTCTGCACTTGTTCTGGGTTTTAAATGCTTCAACTGTGAGCCTATTGCCAAAGCAAGCCTGTCTGACTAGGGGCATTGGGTTTCCTCCATATATTTCTGCATTTGATTCTTTACTGCAGATGTTATTAATTCAGGGATTTCTTTTTTTATTTTCAATCTGAGTTCCTCTATACCTTTCTGCAGCTGTTTCTTCATTTCAGAAGCCGTTGATTCATTGATTTCGGCTGTATGATTCCCAATTTGTTCTGTGGTAGTGTCCTCTGCACTTGTTATGGGTAGGCTTTGATTCTGAGGTTGCATTTTGTTCCTTCTCGTCATTTTGTGTAGCACTGTCTTCTGACCTTTGTTTTAGATCTTCGTTGTAGTTATAACCTTAGCACGTACTGAAGTTCAGGTGCAGATCTACAAAGTTTGGATTTATCCAGTTGTGCCTGGCTTGGGTCTGGCTGCTGTGCTCAGGTCCTCCTTGCTACTGCCCTTGAGGGTGAACCTGTTGTGCCCCTCTGGTAAGATTTTCTGCTCCTTGACTAGCTGGATGGTTCATCCTCTACACTCTGCAGGGATTGCAGCTGCAGGATTACATCCCAGGCCTGTATGCCAGGCCTGAGCTGAGCCTGGAGGGGACAAGTTGGAGTAGGTGGGTGAGGCAGCTCTCCCACACACTCACTGGGTCTGGGCTAGGACTGGGTCTGGGGGGTTCCCAGAACACTCCAGAAATTCCTTCTCAGTGGGCGGGATTTGGGAGGTGCTGCGGAGTGGTGGGGGGCATCCGAAGAGCGTGGAAGAGGGTCTCACCTACGCTGCGCCTGGGCTGGGACCAGTAATAGGTCCTGCCGGCCCAGAGTAACTGGAAGCTCTTCTACATGCTCACTTGACGTGGGCTAGGACTGGGTCTGGTGGTTCCCGGAATGTGGCAGAAATTCCTACTCAGCGGGCGGGGTGGTGTAGGTGCTATGGAGTGGTGTGGTGGGGGGCATCCCAAGGGTGTGTAAGAGGGTCTCACCCACGCTGCGCCTGGGCTGGGATCAGTAGTAGGTCCCCCCGGCGCAGGGTAGCCGGAAGCTCTCTCACACACTCCTTTTATTTTTTTTTAACTGTATTTTAGTTGCTGATAACAAATAATAAGTTTTTCAAGTAACACTTCAAGGTCCTCATCACAAAACTTGCAGGTAAAAGAGCACGTTCTACATGTTCCACCTTGGGTGCTAGGAACCCCAAAGGTGCTGGTAGGTCTTTCCAAAGAAAACTTTCCCAAATCTTTTCATTTTACTTTCTGATCCCTTTTTATTCCTTTATTCTAGCTGATGTTTCTAGAGTTATGAAACTAGTTAGGCTTCATCTGCTTTGTAAATTCTGGATGTAAGGGCATGACTTTAGGATTTCACTTCTTTTATGTCTTGGTGTCTCCATAGAAATTTCAATTGAATTAACATCCTGTTACAACAACAGCAACATAATTATAACAACCACAGCAACAACAACAGTAACAACTAATATTTACCAATGCCTTAACCTGTGCCAGGCACCTTCTTTAATTCTCACAATGAGTCATTTAGTTTTGAACTGTTATTTATAAAGGATGTGCTGATGATGCTGGACTTCATGAGGCTGAGAAGTTCAGATTGTGCAACACAGAAGCACAAGCCTTAACTGATGGCATTTTAGCTGGCTCTCTTCCCTTTGCTAAGGGCATCTGTGTGAGTCCTTGAGTCTGGCCTCAGAGCAACTGCTGTCCTCCAGCAGGAGACAGCAACTCCGCCTAAGAAATGATCCCATTTCAGCAATTCCTGAGAGGCCATTGCTGTAAGAAAGGCCATTCTTTATGATATAAAAGTCTCACTCTTCTTCCCCTCCCTGAACGTTTCTAATTTGAGCCCTTCTGGTCCCTGTGGAGCTTTTAAATGCTTCAACTGTGAACCTATTGCCAAAGCAAGCCTGTCTGACTAGGGGGGCAGCGCCCTGCGCTGTTGCTGCTGAGTATTGAACAAACATCCTTGTAGCTTTGGCTCTCCCAAGAAGCCCTTAGTCTGATGCCTTTGTCTTGTTTTCTGGATGAGGGCAAACGGTGCCATCACCTCCTGCCGAAAAGCCCTGGCTGCCCTCCCAACTAGGACTTGTCACTTGAACTGAGGCTTTTTTTTTTTTTTTTTTTTTTTTTTTTGGTGGCAACAAAATAATACCCAGCAGGAACTTGGGAGGAGAAAAAAGAGAGTTCAGTTGGCAGGTTCTCAAATGAATGGGTTGTAGTGTCATTGGAACTGAATTGGACATGCTCCTATTTTGGAAGCATTGTTTAGAGGGATGGGAAATGTGCACAGAGGATGCGTTTCTTCAAACATGCTTTTTATTCTTGGCCTGTAAAAGACAGCATGTTTTAACCTAACTTTCCCATTCTCTTAATGGCAAGGGTTACATGCAAAATTAGAGGAGGTCAGAGCCTCAGGAAGAACTGATCAGATCTTCATCTTGATCTTTCCATTGAGAGGGCTCATTTTACTTATAAGAGGTTATGTCTCAAAAGTGAGTCTTTCTTGGTTGCCATTCTGGCATGCCCCTATCTTGGCTCTTAGATTGATTGATGATTTGGGAAGATACCAGAGTTAACAGGGCCCATGCTGGTACTATATATTCAACAGCTATTTATTGAAAATATTTTTTTACAAAACTATAATGTTCCAGACCTGGTTAAAGTAGATACAGAAATCCACAAAACTGATACTGTCTTTGCCCTCATGGAGCTTATAGTCCTGAGACCACATGCCTGACACAGAGATCAGGATGTTCTGGGGGTCTGTAACATGAAATCTTAATCTCCATTGATGTTGGGGAAATTCAAGAGAGGTTTTCTTAAAGTACTGGCACTTGAATTAAGCTCTGTAAGATCAGTCAAGACCTGAGGGCAGAATCTAAGGAAACATTTTTCAGAGAGAAGAACATGTGCCAGGACTGATAGAAAGACACCAGGCATACACAATGGACTTATAGGTTGTTTAAGTGGGAGTCAGGGAGTGAGGTGGGATGAAATGCACAATCAGACTGGAGAAGCAGTGGGCCGTCTCCATCCCACCCTGGCTGTGCACCACGTTATGGACTTTGATGTGTATTTTAAGAGGAAGAGACTAGCAAGGAACAGTTTCAAGCAGGAGAGAGCTACTGTGGAGTTTGCCTTTTGAAATGCTGACTAGCCACAGTGTGGGACTAGATTAGAAGCAGTGAATTTTCACAGTTGTGATGTCTACAGAAGAATAATTATGAAGTGACTCATGGTCTTCCCTGCTATAATGCTTATCTTGACCAAGGCTAAAGCATTATACAACTTTTAAGAAAAGAATTCTTCTTAATAAATGTTCATGGGACTTAGAGGTAAGTTAATTTTCCCCTTTTGATCTCAGGTTCCTTAACAGTTAAGAAAAAAAGACCAGGTGATTGACAAACCCTTCTTTTGAAAAACCAATCTTTAAATCCAGCTGATAATTTCCTATTGCCACTGTGGTACAGTCTTTAGCTGAGACCATCAGCTTTTAACCCCTTTTGCTGGAATGGTAGATTGAAAAGGCTAAAGATCTGTTGGGCAGAAGCAGAATAGCAAAGATCAATAGTGTATTTTGTTGTTAAATGAGCTTATATCTTTAACCCAATGCCATGGATTTGGTGGTCAAGGGATTTTTTTATTAGCAGGTCCAAGCTACTTTTTTCGAAATTAAGTCATGTGAATATGGCAAGATGCTATGCAGTGCATGCCGTCAGAGTTTTAAAATAAGAAATAACTAGCTCAGGTGATGAATTAGTTATCGGAAGTCTTGGGTCATATACTAAAAGGATCACTAACTCACTATGTTATCTGGGAAAGTCATCTTCCTTCTTTGGGACACACTTTCTCCTTGATTAAAATGAGAGGGTTTGCACTAGGCCAAAGTTTTCAAAAACATGCTGTTTCAATAGGTTTTCATTTTTTAATGGAGAAAAGATGTCCCACTCTATCTTTTCTCCTTGGAGATTCACTGTCCAAGTATATTGATGGTCTATTTAATTCTGTTTTTTTACAATTTTTTTTTTTCAGGATGTTGGGGGCTTGAACCCAAAATCTTGTTAGACAAGTACTCCAACAATAGAGCTACATGCCTAGATTTGTATTTTATTTTAAGAAATGGTCACACTAAATTATCCAGGACTTGAACTTGCTTTGTTTTTGCCTTAGCCTACAACTACTTGGAATTATAGATGTGCACCCCCACCATCAGCTAAGTTTTAAATAATCCATCACACTGCTATGCTCCTATGACTCTCTGGAACTTTCTTTGTTTCTCTGTGAACCAAAGTGACAGAAGGGGCTGCCAAACTTTTTCAAAAAGGAGCAGATAGTACCCATTTTAGCCTTCGTGTGCCCTAGTTTTTATAACTTCTCAGTTCTGCTATTGCAGTCATATACAACACATAAGTGAATGGGAGCGGCTGTGTTGTAATAAAACTTTATTTACAAAAGCAGGAAATGGGATGCATTTGTTACATGGGTCATAGTTTGTTGAAATCTAGGCCAGAGTATGTGTTAGCTGAGTCCTTACATCCTCCCAGCTCTGCCTGCTGTTTTTCTCCCCAAATGGCTGTTTCCTTCCAAGTTTGAAATCACCCTTCTCCAAACTAACTCTCTGGCCCACAGTCCCCAAAGCCACCCTCATTCTCTTCTTGTGGCATGTCCCTATGCAAGACTGTGTCCATCTTCCCAGCTGCTGGGATGTCTTCTTCACAGCCTGGTTTTGTTTATCTCAGTAACTACTCTTCTTTAATCCCTCTGAAGGATTGGCTAGCTGGAATTTGCCTCATCTTCCTCCCTAGAGCCTTTGATCTGATGCTCATAAGCATTTGCTGACAGCCAGACAGAAAAGGTGGAGCCCAGATCCTAGGCCTGAGGGCCCAGGGAGTAATGAATGAAGGCTGCGTTTATTTGTATTTCTAATTGGCAAGCCCATTTCCAGATCAGCCGCCTGTCACTGCAAGTTGAGCACAAGAGCAGGGGAAAACTGTTTTATTCTCTTAGATTTTAGTGCTGAAGGCCCCATGTCTACTGAGGCTACCTCATCTCAGTTTCACCAGATTTGGTAGCAGATTGTGTCTGAATTAAGCCCTTGCACTTAGTATAGGTCATGCTTTTCTTTTTTTTTTTATTTGCATGTCTGTGAGGACACCATTCACATAGTCTCTGATATAACTGTAACCCTCAGAATTAAACAAATCTCTTTGTGTCTTCATACTTCTCTATATAGCATAGAAATTTCTTTTTTGTAAGATATTACATAGGAGGCAAATCTCTTGAAGACGTGAAAAGGAACCAGTTCTATTTGAAACTGAAATTGTATTTTAGATTCCTGCACACTCACTTTCCATCTTGCCCTATGCATGCAGATGCTGATTGTTTCTTAGGATTTCTAGAATTCTTATAGGAGAATTTTGGGGTCCCTAGACTAGGTCTCTGCTGTAGCTCTTTCTATGCAGAGTCACATGAAGTCCCTCTTTAAGTGAGGCTACAGTACCTCACTGGCATATGTTAGGCACCCAAGGTGGGCAGAAGCAAATGGCATAGCCTCTGGTCTTCAAGAGTTGATAATATTGTTCAGAAAGTTAGAAGAAAATGTGAAAAGAAAGTGAATTTAAGATTTTCAAAGTAGGAGAGTTTATTTGGAGAAGAGGGTCTGGGCCAATAAGGAAAGACGACCTGAAGAAGTTAAAACTGGAATAGTGTTTATGAACGGAAAAGATTTGGAGAGGCAAAGGGAAAAGTAGGGCAGGATGGGCAAAGTCATAGAGATAGGGGATATAATTATATCAGCCAAGAAAGATAGCACAGAATGAACTTGCCTGAATCAGATCTTAGTGTACATGTGAAGAAATGGTTAGGAAAGGAATTTTGAATAAGAGACCCAAGGGCCAGCCAGATAGCTCAGCAGACTGGTTTTGATCAGAGCGCAGCAGCCAGGCATGCTGTGACAGCCCCAACCCTGGGAGGCCGTGAGAGCACAATTGAGACTGGGCGTGGTGGTCATGACTATAATCCCAGCATTTGGGAGGCTGAAAACAGGAGAATCCTTACGAGTCAGATCTACTTAGTGAGACCCTGTAGACCATGTAGACCCTGTACCAAATACATAAAAACAAAAAGCACACAATTAGAGACCCAATAAAAAAGAACAGAAAAGGGAAATTATATGTATTCCAGACAGTTCCATCTCCTATCTCATTTATCATTAGTAACTGATTCCACTAAGCCCATTTGACAGAATTAATGACCAGAGTCTTCTATGTATTAAGACTTCTCCAAGGCTGCAGGAATATTATCAAGCAGAACTGGGATTTTCAGTGAAATTGGCTGGACTCAAACATTCTATTTCTCTCATTATATTTAATTTCATAAGAAATAATACTGTAACACATTTTTTAAAGGTTTTAATTTTATTTATTTTTATTTATTTATTTGTGTGTGTGCCTGTGTGTGGCCAGCTCATTCCACCAGGGGGCGGGGCTGGCTGGCATGTGGTGCTGCGGGATTGAACCGTGGTCCCTGTGCTTTAGCTAAGCTTGTTCTAAGTAGGTGCTTTAGACCAACTGAGCCATTTCACCAGCCCACACATTTTTAAACTAAGAGTATAATTTGTACAATTTCTGATTGAGGAAAGCATCTTTAATGATATATATATTTTTTATTTATTTAATTTATGTGTGTGTGTGTATGTGTGTGTGTGGCCAGCTCAGCCCACCAGGGGGCGGGGCTGGCTGGCATGTGGTGCTGGGGGAT
>NW_004524713.1:454738-456177 GCF_000260255.1 Octodon degus | reverse complement strand
CTTTCTATTTGTACTTCTTCTTTTGAGTTCTTATACTAGGGAGACTATACAATATTTACACATGTGTGTCTGGTTTATTTCACTTATAAGTATATGTTCAAGTGGCATCCACTTCAATATAAAGGCTTGGAGTTTATCATTCTTAATAGCTGAATAATACTCCATTGTGTAAAAATACCACATCTTTTTCAACCATTACTCAGGTGATGGGCATCTTGTTTGTTTCCAAGTCTTGGCTATCACAAATTGTGCTGCTATAAACATAGGCACACATATAGCACTATGATATGATGTTTTCAGATCCTCTGGGAAAATTCCCAGTAGAGGAATAGCTGGTTGAAATGGGATTTCCAGTCCAGCTTTTCTAAGGAAACTCCATACTGATTTCCATAACGGTTGCACCAGTCTACATTCCACCAGCAGTGGAGAAGGGTTCCTTTTCCCCCACAGCCTCTCCAACATTTGTTGTTGGGTGATTTCTTTATGATAGCCATTCTTTCTGGGGTAAGATGATATATCAGTGTTGTTTTAATTTGCATTTCTCGGATGGCTAGTGTTGTGGAGCATTTTTTCATATATTTATTCGTTTCTTTAATTTCTTTCTCTGAGAAGCATGTGTTCATCCATTTCTGGATTGTGTCTTTAAATTTTAGGGTCCTAGTGTTTTTTAGTTCTTTATAAAATCTAGAGAGCAGACCTTTGAGTACTTATTTGTCATGATTTTTTCCCAAATTGTGGATTGCCTTTTCACTTTGTTGGTAATTTCTTTTGACTTAAAAAAAAAACTTCTCAGTAAGAGCAGGTCCCAGTTGTTAATTCTTTCAACTGTTTCCCATGCGAACTGATTTCTGTCCATGAACTCTTTGCCTACCCCTATGTCTTCAAGAGTTCCTCCCACTTTCTCTTCCAGGAGATTTAGTGTCTCTGCTCTAATGTTTAGATCATTAATCCATTTTGACTTTAGTTTAGTGCATGGAGATAGACCTGGGTCAAGTTTGAATTTTGGGCATGTAGAGAGCCAGTTTTTCCAGCACCATTTGTTAAAGAGGCTATCTTTTTTCCAGTTAGTATGTTTGGCCCCTTGTCAAAGATAAGGTGGCTGAATGTGTTCGTAGGGGCTTCAGCATCCGCTAATCTATTCCATTGATCCTCAGGTCTATTTTGATGCCAGTACCATGCTGATTTAATCACAGGAGCCTTGTAGTATAATTTCAAGTCAGGAATTTTAATGCTTCCTGCCTTGTCTTTATGGCCCAGAATTGCCTTTGCTATTCTAGGTCTTTTCTGGTTCCAGATAAATTTTAGGAATGATTTCTTTATGTCTGTGAGGTATGTTGGTGGTAGTCTGATAGGGATTGCACTAAATCTGTACAGCAATTTTGGGAGTATGGCCATCTTCACAATGTTGGTTCTTCCTATCCAGCAGTATGGAATTTCTT